>NC_049203.1:34161646-34465055 GCF_013347855.1 Anguilla anguilla | reverse complement strand
TGCTGTTAGCTACGGATAAGCTTTTGTTTTATAATATGTAGCTAAATATTTGGAGTCAAAAGTAACATTAGCTACTTGTATGATACTTGGGCATATGTACATATATCTGTATGCATAATTAGACGATGGCTTTATATTTTGTATTCCTTTCAGCATGGCTAAAGCTAGTCTAGCTCTATGACAGGATGGGCTACCTTGAAATTTTTGCTTGGTGAACTAAATAGCCACAAAATATAAAGCAATCATCTGATACGTACAACTATCATACAAGTAAAGCTAATGTCACTTTTGACTCCAAATACTTACATATTATGAGACAGAAGCTGAAAAACAGGATTCACTCGCTAGCGAACATGCTAATGAAAAGCACTGCAGTTATCATGCTAGTTAATCTGTTGATAAAGTATGAAAACACATTTTTATGACAGCTAGGTTATTTGGCATAACATTGAAATGTTAATGCTTGTATATCATTTCTCACTTGATGATTATCTTAAAATAATCATGCAATCTATGTAGGCCTACCAAAGGGCTACTGCTCCACAGGCAATAGACACTGTCATACAGGCTATGAGAAATTTTGTGAACTTAATTTTTCTGCCAAACCACCATGAGACAATAATAACAGGGACACAGATAGATGGGATTTTAAAATTAGTTTTATTTTATACCTGGTTTTAGCTCTTAACCCAGCAGCAAACACTCCTTCAAAGGCTGCAGCTGTTTGCAAAGGGTAGCCATTTTGAGGCAGCCAAATCTGTTGTGTTGGTGTGTCTGAGGGTGTGTTGAGACCACCCTCCTTCATGCAAAAAATGTAGTTTACATATAGGGGGCGTGGCCAATTAGCATATATTACAAATATTGTGTTTCTACATTTAACATTTATGTTTACATTTAACATTTACATTTATGTTTAATGTTTACTATTACAGTTAAAATTTATATTTTTATGTTTATCATTTACATTTATATTTAACATTTATATTTACATTTAACATAT
Source organism: Anguilla anguilla (assembly GCF_013347855.1). Taxonomy (NCBI): domain Eukaryota; kingdom Metazoa; phylum Chordata; class Actinopteri; order Anguilliformes; family Anguillidae; genus Anguilla; species Anguilla anguilla. Next base: position 34,464,055 of record NC_049203.1, on the reverse strand, counting down.
AATCTTTTAAATCATGCATTAACGCAAAGCATTGCTCTTGGAAAAGCAATTACAATGACTTGTGCAAATTTATCTTTAAATGTTTATAAAAGGGATGTTTGAAAAATTGTTATGCATTTTTTACACTTGGCGATGCTAGATGTAGAAAAATCGAGCAGGGTTTCAGACTGTGCTTTTTACGAATGGCACCCCATTCAGATCCCTTCTACACAACCTTCTTCTCTTCTAGGTTGGTTTTAAAATCCCCACTAACATCAGTGAATAACATGCCATGAATTTGTGCAGACATCAGATTTATTTTATTGAATTTAAAAGGCTTTTAGCTTGCTTAGAGGGCATTGGATGAGAAGTCAATTGAAAGAACATCTGAACCCATCTCTTTATAATCTATATCTGATCTAAAGGCTTCTTGCTGATAATCGAGTTGATTAGCAAAGACTGGCAAGCAGGACAGGTCCAAAGAATGAAAAGTATTCCAGGACAGAAATAATAATGTAGACAATAATGTATGTCTATGATATTTTCCAGTTTAAAAATAACTTTTTTTCCAAAAATAGATTATCTCTGATGGAGAGAATTTTAAATTAAAGAGGTCATTCAATGTGTGAGATGTGTGGAAAACTGGTAAAAATTTATATACAAAATGTAGAAGAAATATGAAAGTCTTGCAGATTGGTACTTGCAGATTCTTGCTCATGATATCAGGGTTTCAGCACAGAGGAGAAGGTGAGATATATGCTGCCGAGGTAAAAATTTTCATGGCTGTGTCATTTGTATAATATCGGCCAGTTTTAGAAAGACAACAATGGGTTAATGGAATTTATGGAAATGTGGAACTGACAACCAGGAGCTCAAAGCAGTCGGTGAAAGTTTTTCTTTTGGTACTGAGGCATGACTGATCCAAGGAGCGACTGCGGCGGGTGAGCAGTAGTTCCTGAGGAAATTCCATCAGTGCTTCACAAGAAAGCCTGCCACATTAGAGGGGCCTGCCTTAACCACTCGGTCATGCAAGTAAAAAAAAGAAGCACTGGACACAGTCCCAGGCTCTACAGGAGAGTGGCAAATGTTTCTGGTACAGAGCATGTCATCTTGGGAGAGTGTGACTTGAGAGAGTCACACCACCCTGGTGCATTATTAAATCCCTCATGGAAAGGTGGCTTCTCTGTATACTTGGCCTCTGATGCTCCCAGAAAGCATGGGGAAAAACTATGTATTGCTATAGAATTTATTGGAGAAAAAGAGCTGTGTGCATGTGGGTGTGTGTGGGTACGTATGTATATGTGTGTGTCTGTGTCAGCATGTTATAGTGTGGTGCATGGAAATTAGAGTTACATAAGGGGAATGGCCATATGACAGTGCCTGGGGGGTGTTAGGGGAGCGTGCTGTTGACATTGGCCCTGCCTGCAATGGTACTAGGGCTGAGGCCAGGCCGTCTGGACTCAGCGCAGGGATAACAAGTGGACTCAGTGGGAGAGTGGGTTCACAGGAAGTGACACACTGTACAAACAGTGCCGTGAAAAATAATTTGCCCCTTCCTGATTTCCTCTGTTACTGCATAATTGTCACACTGAATGGTTTCAGATCCTTAGACAAAATGTAATATTAATATTAATATCTGGGAAACTGCGTAAATGCAAAACACATTTTTAATTAATACATTTGTCAATTAATAAATTTATCAAGCACCCATATCACCCATGTTAAAAATCAACCAATTAACCAATTTTAATTGATAATTAGATTCAGCTGATTGAACACAGTCATGCTTGATTGCAGCCAGTCCTGTTGAATCTAAACCTCATCTTTCAAAGGAAATTCCAGAAGAAATTACAAAAAAGTTGTTGATATATAGTCTAGAAAAAGTTACAAAGCCATTTGAAAGAGCAATAAATGTAATTCATGGGAGAGTAGCAAAGTGGAAACCACTGCTAGCCAAGAGAAACATCAATGCTTGTTTTACATCTGATCCCAAGCCATTTGGGATGATGTTCTATGGACAGATGAGTCAAAAGTGCAACTTTTTGGACGACCTGGGTCCCATTATGTCTGGTGTAAACCAATTTACAATAAGAATGCCATACCAACAGTCAAACATGGCGGTGGTAGCATTGTGATTTGGTGATGCTTTGCTGCCTCAGGACTTGGACGACTTGCATTTATTGAAGGAAAAATGAATTCTGCTCAGTACCAGAAAATTATTAAGAAGCATGTTCAGTTATCTATCCGTGAGCTGAAGCTGGAGCATTATTTGGTTAGGCGGCAAGACAATCATCCAAAACACAAAAGCAAGTGCACATCTAAATGGCTGAAAAGAAACAAAATTAAAGTTGTCAAAAGTCCTGATTTGAACCCAATAGAGGCAGGAACTGAAACGGGGTAGTTCATGCTTAAAAACATACCAATTTGTGTGATTATGCTAAGAAGAGTGGGCTAAAATTCCTCCACAGCAATGTAAACGACTTGATATCAAATTATAGCATTTGGTTGCAGTTATTGCTGCTAAAGGTGGTGCAACAAGGAATTTTGTTTGATCGTGGCATTGTGTGCTTGTGGAAACTTTGTGGTGACTACATAACTGTGATGGTATGGTTCAATATGAGTGAGGTTTAGATTCAACAGGGCTGGCTGCAATCAAGCCTGGCTGTGTTCAAGGAGCTGAATGTAATTATCAATTAAATTTGGTTAATTGGTTCATTGAGTAATTAGGGGGCAATTCGTTTTGCACATGGGTGATATGAGTGTATGAGAACTTCTTTCATTAAAAAATGAAATAATAATTTTTAAAAATGTGTTTTGTGTTTACTCAGGTTTCCTTTGTCTAATATTATATTTTGTCTAAAGATTTGAAACCATTCAGTGTGCCACATATGCAATAATATAGGAAATCAGAAAGGGGGAAAATAATGACACTCATTGGGAGGACGTGAGCAGGGGATGTGACCTTCAGTCCAAAACCCACTGGGAGGTGCAAGACATCCGTTTTCTATCTGTAATCTTTGAGGATGTCATACTTCTTTGTTACAATTTTATTTGCATGTGTGTGGTTGCAGCTAGTTGACAACTTCCTGGTGGTCAGAAGTGTCAGTGGTGCTGAGGATGTGTGGTTTTGGATTCTGAAATGAGGACACCTGACAGGTTACAGCAGAGCAGTTTTCAAGGACAATGGCCCCAAAGTTAGCAAACTCAAATTTTGTCACTCTTGATTTTCTTATCCTCTTGAGACCCATAAGAAAAAAAACTTTTTTGATATAATACAAGTGCTTGGATGACAAAAACATGTTTCAGTGACAATATTTTCAAAAATATTATTTATTTTATTTTTATTGATTGTCCCTTGTAGTGTAGGTTGTAGCACAATTAAATATATGATTCTTGAGAGTAAGACAAGAAACTCGGGGGGTCTTAGGAGGCTAAAGAATTTAGCAAAAAAAATCTTTTTCATTCTTTTCTCCTGGGGGGAGAGTCCTGAATTTCAATAGTGACCCCATTAGTTAGAAAATCTCTCAATATTCAAATCATGATGAATTGATTGTCAATTGATATTCGGTGGCCGGCTGGCTATTTCAGAGGTGTTATGTGATAATTAACCATCCCCCCCTTAGTACCACAGTTCAATATGCGGATGTCAATATGCATCTAAACAGTCGCTACAGTTTGCGGCACACAGCAGCACCAGTATTTTCCAGTTGAAAGCTGAAGTCGGAGCCTCACTGCAGATAAGACTCGCCTCAGCTCCGCGGCTTGACATGCGGCTTCCACATAACAGGCTTTGCCTCTGCAGTGCTCCAAACCGCTTTGGAGACGGAGCTGTCAAGGGACATCACCACCAACTCCCCAAATTGATCAGCCACTGGAAGATTACTGCCTGACGACAGCAGTTTTTTTTTCTTTTTCTTTTCTTGCTCCTTCGTGAATGTGAAAATCAGACCTAAAACATGCCTGAACATCACCAAATGTATCACATCATTTTTACAGGACAGAAAACATATATAAATGTGAAGGGCAATGAGGTTGAAATGTTAACTCCTTATTTCAAGTTTTGTGAATTATAATTTCTCTAATGAAGGAACCTCAAAATGAACTCTTTAAATGAAATAATCTTCCCCAGCTTCTCAGTGGCACATACAGTTAAGGCTCTCAGGTGGAGTGCAGTTATGAACCCTAGAGATCTGAGCCAGCGCCAGCTGTGGCCAGGAGACCCGCTGGGTGATTAATAATTGGCCAATCTGGCAGATCGGAGAGTAGAAAAAAGCGGCTCTGCTACTGCACATATTTTAAGGGATGTTATTGCTAGTTCTTGCCCTCCCAAACTAATGTTGCAGCAATAGGACAGGCCTGCATCTACAGTTAGACCAAACTAGACATGAAAATGGGGGAACATATTAGTATTATCAGTAGTATTATTATTGTCGTTGTTGTTGTAGTTGTTGTTGTTTTCTAAATATCTAAAAATTTCTAAAAATCATTTTTACTGCAACAGCACTTCATTTGTGAGATTATATTTATTCACTGGGTCACATGGTTGAGATGAGCCAAAGTTCTCGCCAAACCCTTCAGGCTCATGTTTCAGATCCAGCTGGCTTTCCTTCTGATAGTACTAGAAATTAATAATGGATATATTTGCAGCTGGTGTTTTCATTTATGGGTGAATTTCTTTAAGATGTCACTATGGCGAAGTGGTCCAATATAATTTACCCCTTATTAGCCTTTTGACAGACAAGCAGGCCAACAATCAAATTGCTCATGTGCATCGAAATTGTTTCTAACAACAACTGATTCTGTCAAGCTTTCATTTCAAAGCATGGAGAGCATAAATATAGAATTTTTTGGATATACTGTGAAATGGCATCAGTGACACTTAGCTAACTAAACCTTAGCCAGACCTTAGTTAGCCATCTACTTGCAAGGCTGAGAGAAATCAATGATGCTTGTCTTGTTTAATGCCACCACCCTTTTTAAACATTTATTAGAATGGTGTGGCAGGTCAACAAATCAGTGAGTGGGATGAGAAAGGCACTAGCCTCAGTTAGACATCCGACCACAGATAAGGGAAATAACATTAATGATATTAACATAATTAATGTAATTTGGCAATGATTTTTCTAAGTCTCCTGGTAAACATTTGCTTTTTTAATCTTAACATGATGAAGTATAGTAAAATACAGATATAGAGTGCAATACGACCTATGGGTTTCCAATGGAAAGTTGGTCTTGGAGGGGAAAGCTTGCCCTCCTGTTTACTTATACATATTCATGCTTCTATACATGTAGTTAACCTTGTTTTTAAGTGTGCAACATGATGTATGTATGTATGTATATATGTATGTATATGTGTGAACGATGAAGAATTACTTCCTTCATATTTGCATTGAAGTGCACTAAAGAAATCATAAATGAAAAAATATACACTCATAAAATCTATGCCGAATGGTGAACATACAAAATTGATCACAAAAACACTCAAATGATTTTTAGATCAACAAGATATGTATAACCTCTTAAACAGCAAGAACAATGGCACAAACAACATAAAAAAATCTGTTAGTCTGGATTTTTACATTCAGATTTAGCCTAAGTTTATGCAGTTCCTCCTCCTGTGTTGCACTATAAGCATTAGTGGTGTGTACTAGAGTACAGATTAATAGATAATTTTGGTGTGGTTTTTAAGGACGTTTCAAAATGCAAGGTTTAAAGGGTGAATGTCAGTGTACTTTTTTTATTCAATGAGCCCCTAATGGGTTAATTTTCTGAAAATTCAAAATCTCTCGGGCATTACATAGTCCTGAAGTCAAGGTTTACAATAAGAAATGTGTAATTCACAGTGCCATAGATTATACTGCCATCTGATGGAGACCAAATGCATTTTCAGTTATTTAAGAAGTTTATCTCTAGTGTTTCTTGCACAATTTGTTGGTTGAAAATAACTCTTTACACTTGGCCTAATGCTGTTAAAACCATAATTCTACAGTGTTCTGGGGCCATGGTTGAAATGGATTTCATATTTCTGAAGGAATGACTGTGCTGTGGGCAGACTATCGGGTGCTCATCAGCTTTATATGAGCTGCGGCACTGCTCCCAATTGACTGTAGCCTTGATCAAACTGTGATTCATTGCATGCCTCATTCACCACAGCCTGTGATGAATTTCAGAACAGATGCACATCCTGATCATTCTCATATTGATTCTTTTCATCAGGCGCAGTGTTGAGGAATCAGGACTAAATAGGATGCATGCCCTTACGTATATGGGTTAAACTAATGCTGTGTATTGGATGTCTACAGCTCCTCATCCTCCACTCTGTCTATCCATAAGCGATAAAAAAGGCGTCCATTTGCATGTACCATACATCATAATACATCCATGTTGCAATTAAAAGGGGAAAACATTTCTGTCAGCACTACCGATGGTTTACTTGACTGAGAATGTTCCAGATATAGAACATTTATTTGAAAAATGGGGTTGAGTGGCAGTGTATGCGTGCACGTTACACCAAAGTATCACAGAATTCATGTTGCCTATAATAGAACCTACTTTCAAAATTCAATAAATATCACAAGCAGAATGTGAAATATACTAGAGTTCATGAGTCTACTTTCTTGATTTCAATCACTTTAATTGGAAAACATATTACACATGGGGTGAAAAATATTGTTTTCACTATCCTCATGGTTTGTAATGCTTTAAACTTTTCCAATTAGCAGTTAATGCCTTGTACAGAAGTGACGCAAATTATTTGAAACCCAGCAACCACATGCGTCTTAGTTCTGCTGGCAATTCTCTAAGGCAACATTGACATAATGTGACTGACCTCTTATTTTTGTTGCATGGCAACCTATAATGTAAAGGAAAAAAATGTTTCAGTTACTGGAAATTTCACAATTCAAGCTAATTATATGGTAGTCAAATATATATACAGCATGCTCCTTGAAAAGAAGTGTTAAAAAACCTCTTTCTTGCAATGTTGCTTGATTTTGGCTGAGCCGTGTGTGGAAAATGCATGTCCAATTTAAGTCTATTTATGGTTGTGTGGAATCATAGAAAATGGGTGGGGCAGATGAATGTTACATCTGAATATGTCAGAGAAATGTTTCACGACTGCCTGTTGTTATTCATATGTGTCCACAAGAACTCTGTGGTTACTTTGGTTCCGATTTCATAAAGATGTAATTAGTGGCTGATTAGTTAATGATGATTAATGATTAGTTAATGATGAATGTCACTATAAAGCTCACCAGGAGAGGGTTACTTTCCTTATAAGCTCAAAAAGATGTATTGTCTTGTGGATTCACCTGAAACAATAATAATATATAAAAGGGACGAAATCAGCATTCCTCGGATCCTCCCCTGATCACTCATTAAATATGCGTGGGCCAGGGGGTGAATGAGGGTGTTAGCGGTTAAAATTCTGGCTTCATAAATTGTTGTTAAATAAACATTTTACTTATTCCTCACTTCCCTGACAATAGCTCATTAACTATGCCATCCATACTTCCACAGATTATAAAAATCATCCCACATGTTTTTAGTGTCTCAATAATAATTTAATCCATAATTAAAATAGACCCACTTCAGACTACTTTTTTGTTTCATCTGTGTATCAAGAGCCCCTACTTTGTATCATATTCCTATATACAGAATATATCCATCCTGTTCCTTTAATCCTTTTCAAGCACTTACCCCGTTATTTTAAATACTGTTGGTAATTGCTCAGTTGAGAGTAATACAAGTGGATGATGAGTTAAATTATTGCTGCTGATTTGTTGCTTTTCTCTGAGTATTCATATTCCACTTGTGCGCAGAAAACAGAGAACCTTTTTTCCTTCACATGCTGGGTGATCTGAACTGGTAGACGAGCAGATTGACACACCTGCAGAACAGTTTACGTTGGATGCATAATTGATTTTGTGTTAGATAAATTACTAAATGTTTTCTGCTGCTTCAATTTTCCCACTGCAGGGATTTCAGTGATCCCTGCCCTTCTGAGAAGGCTGTGAATCTATGAAATTGACTTCTTTGTTCAATTGAAGTCGACTGGATTCTGTTGGAATCAAATTCTAAATGACAACAAACAAAAATGAGATGACAGGTCCTTGAGCGATATTTTGTGGAACATGAGCAGGTTAGATAGCAATTTGACTCTAAAGCCCTTCTGCTCTCCAGGCCCTGAACTACGGAGTGTATATATGTGTTTGTGCTATTACCAGGCAGTTTAATCTATGCAAGTACAGCACAGTATATGCGTGACAATCAAGTTCCAATTCTAACATCTGTTCAGACCGCCACAAGAGACAAGTTTCCTGTTCTCGAAATGAGAAAAAATGCCTAAGGAAAGCAAGAGGGATAAACAGATCTACAAAATGTCCTTCGCTTTGGATGAAAAGCCTCCTAATGGTTACTCTTAAAATTCAATTGTGTGCTATAGAGTTTAATGATGTGGTTTCTGATATTACAATGCAGCCAAAGGCTAAGTGTAATCACATCAAATTTTAATGTTTATTTCATTTCAAAATATTATAAGGCAACCCAGTACTTCCTATTGTGTATCTATCAGCAGATAAAAAAAACAAATATTTTAATGTAATGGTGATCACTCAACCTCTGGCCTCTGTAAACTGCTTTCTTTTAGGTAAGACATAGGAACAGTTTCGAAATACAAGTCCTCTTTTCTTGTTTGATCTCTCTTTAGCAAATACAATAGGGAGTGTGTAAACACTGAGCATCTTACAGCCAGACAAATCATTTGAGTGATATAAGGCACTATTTTTGTAGCAGTGAACCACTCTGCGCAATCGATTCTATTGTATAGCTGGGGTAAATCAACGGAAATGTTTTTGTTGGCTGGGGTCAAATGTCCAGCATTTATCTATCACCCACATCCCTATTGTGCCATTATCTCTCTATAACTGTGTGCAGACTCTTGGCTCCCAAGCTACGAACGATTTTTGGAGAAAGGAGGATTCTCTGAAAAGGCCACCTCCACTTAACGAGCCGCAAGTTTTATGGGATGTCACGAGAATTAGAAAATGTAGCTCATAGCTTTGTGCTTTTCCTGCAGGACTTGAGTCACGTAAGTGAAATGTTAAATTACCCAGTTAAAATGCAGATTAAATATTAGCCCATTTCACTCAAACCCCATTAATCTTGCACAAAATGTGATTTAGAGAGCAGGCAGCTTTAAAAGGCAGTGGCTCAGTAATATTAACGCTTGTTAGAACTTTTAGATGGTGTGATACCTTGTTTTACTTGCATCAGGAGATCCAGTGTTCTGATACAGGCCCTTAAATTCAACCCATCTGGGTGGAACTATGTCCCTGCTATTAAATTGCTCTTAATTTCTGTGATATGAACAAGGCATGAGGGTGAAATAAAGGCTTCAGACCTCACACAGCCTCCCTCCCCCTTAGTGCAGAAACATTCTCTGCAATTGGATAGCGGGAAATTGCCCAAACTGTCTCAAAATGCTGTCAATCTTTAGAACCCTGGCATCAGTGGAATTATTTCCTCCTGAGTCCCAGGCAAACAACTTGCGTCCAAGGTCTGCCAAGTCATCGATTTATATTTATATATTTATTTCAAGTCATATATTATGCATTTATGACTTACCATTTCAGATGGGAATTCTCATGCAGCAGAATGTGCGCTAGTGGACATTTAAAACCAATGCTGGCGCTGCACTGCTGCCTGTGCAATTAAAGGGCCTGTGAGCATCTGGGGTTATTGCTTCTGTGTGGCAACCTGCACGTTTTCTATTACGAAAGGCCTTTTCCTTTTTTCAGCGTATCCCAACCCACATTCGCTAGCCCTGGATAGGAGTCATGCATAAATAATCCTCTCCCTTCGGACCCAGAGCTCCTCTTTTATTCATGCCGCTAAGCTCCGAGATTGTTGAAAATCTGTCTGGGGTGTCTCTCGGCAGCATAAGTCTATTTTTAACCCCAGGAACACCTTTGGCGACGAGCTGCACATTTCTTAATGAATCATGTAACATCACATCTAGGGATGCTCTGCAATTGAGATGTTCTCATCCTCAGATTTCCTCTCTGCTGGGGCTGCTGTGATCGGCACATACCACCGCCTGCTGCACAAAGCACTGTTGATTTGTTATGGTTAAATGAGGATTGTATATTAATGTAAACACCCTACAGGGAAATTTCTGATTCAACATCATATTTGTCTGACTGGCAGCATTTTACTGTATCAAGAATGACGACTTCTTCCTGGACTTTTTAGTTCACAAAGATTAGCTTCAAATGAGCACCCTCAGTAATTTCTTCTAGAAGCGGAAAGGATAATTAGTTTTGTATTCAGGGTGAATTTCTCTTATAATGTTGCTCTCAAACACAAGTTTAAATGCATTACTTCCCCTCTCTCAGAGGGAATTCTAATACTGCACTGCTAATAAAAAACCTGCTGTTTCTTAACTGAAAGGGAATAATAAATGCTAGCAAACGCTGCACAGTTTCACATCTTATGACTCAAAAGTCCAATCCTTCCTGTGAAGTTCTCTGAATGTGAGAGAGGTTTATATTTTAGGGTATGTCACTGCTGTTGCTAGGATACATGCGAGAGAATTAAATCAAGGACCTCATATGCTTTAATTAAAGAAAGCACTGAAACATACAAAAGAAGTAAGGACATAGACATAGAACCAAATATCTCCGTCCCTTGTAGTGCAGCTGAATTAGAGGCGAGCCAGCTTTGGCCAGTCTAACTGAAACAAGGTTAGGCCCATCTCCCTCTTTCCACTGCCACAGCCACAGCTGTCATGGTGACGGGGAATAGGCCTCGCCGCCCGAGTCAGGAGTTTAAGTGGCGCATATTGACCGTGATGGTTTGAAGTGTCTGGAAAGAAAGAGGAGGGCAGCGAGCCCGCGAGCGCGGCCCCCCGATCAGAGCTGACAGCTCCTCTGAAGAATGGCCTCTGGGGAAATTGCGGAAGTGCCACTAGTTGTGCGTTTGATAAATCAGAGGCCTTAAACCAACGCGGCCGAGCTCCCAGTGGCAGCCTCTGTCAGAGTCCATTCAAACAGAGATTAAAGAGCGTGATTACAGAGAGGACACGAGCAAACTTTAATTAGGAACTAGATGGCTACCACACACCACTCCCCCATTCCCTTGTCCTCAGTAGTGGAATGTGACTTACAGACATCGTCACAACGTTTCAAAGAAAACCTCAGATTAAAAACACACAACACTTCCGTAGGTTACCTGAACAGGTACTGGCCAAGAAGAAAGGAACTGTACTGACGTAAAAGGCCGCACACATATTTGTAGCCCTTCAAAAAAAACTTTAGTCAACAGATCGCTCGTTATCTATTTCTCAGGTTCAATCTTGGCAGGGCACTGAAGCGGGAGCATCGCAGGCATTGAATTCAGAATGTGAGTCATTTTGAAATGCTTAAAACAATACCTGTGCCATACCAATCCCTGTAAGCCTGCTGATGGAGGCCTGGTAAATAATGATGCTGAGTGATGGATGAAATGCCTCGTTGCTAAGCACTCAGGTTAAATGCATGCTTTAATGTACATAAATGCATAAACTGAAACAGGGCCAGCACTCCAAGTGGTATCGTGATTAATTGTTTCATTCAACAGCTTTCGGGCTTTATTGGGACGGGGGTGGGGTGGTGAGCATTGCCAAACTTTTTAACACACCATGTGGCCTCTCTCAGATTGGGAATGACAGAGCATGCTCAGTGTAAGTGATAATTGACAGTGATGTGTGATGGCAGGAGACTGCTGTCTCATAAAGTTCAGAAGGAATACCAAATGTGTACATTATAAATGATAATACATTTCAAAAAGAATCTCAGTCTGGATCCTCCATTACTGCTTTGACGTATCAATTTAGATCTAATTTAGTTTCAAATTGATCACAGGAAAAATATTTATAAGCTGTATACACTCCTGGAATGGAAAATCATTTTGTAGTACTACAGTGGTTCAACTTAGAGATACACAAATACCATTTGCTGATACTGATGTTTTTTAAAAAGGAAAATATATAGTTTTGAAACTACACCACCAATTGGTAGTCCTATTTGATCCCCAATACACTGCCACCCTTGCCGACTACCAGAAACTCCTCATCTGGAGACATCATCCCACAGCAACCACACATTTCCAAATGTTTTTTTTTAAATATCTATATACCACCAGTGAAAACATAAGTGAAAAGTACAAGTCACAAATGCACACACCTAATGCTGGCAGAGAATAAAGAAATACAGTATACACTGCTCTACAACAATGCCTAAACTTGTCAACAAGAAATTCTTTGTGTGAGAATGAGTGGCTTCCAGGGATAGTTCCCTTCCTAGTGTTTCTTTATATGTATTTTAGTTATAGTGTATGTCAACTTCTCATCCATAAAGTCATGCTCAAAAAAAGCATTCAGCCAAGTAGCTGAAACTCTTTTCTGACATAATAATAGATTCAATTTCAATTTGTTAGTTGCCGCAATGTACTAATGTTGCAGTACAGTAACTACCCTGCGGCCAGACCAGCTGGATCTAAACTATGCCTCTCTGGTCCTTAACCTTGGGAGTGAAGAGCTTATGCCATTTATGAACTGTGAAGGAAAGACCAATGAAAAAAACACTGTGTTATCATAATTTAAATACTAAACCATTTCCCCAACCTCATTTTATTGTTACATTTAGACCTTGGTTTTTAACTGTCAGTATAACATGGAACACTGTACAAGTAGTGACTCTGTGACTTTCAACGTGGCACTGTCATAGGACATTGCCATCTTTCCAACAAGTCAGTATGTCAAATTTCTGCCCAGCTAAAGCAGCCGTGGTCAACTGTAATTGCTCTTATTGTGAAGTGGAATGATGATGCCCACTAGAAATATAGCATATAATTTAATACTTTTCCAATTATAATTTCCATGTTTTTTTTTTGTAAAGGAAATGAAGGCAAAACATGGCCTTAATGTAAGTGCATTCCAGGATACACAAAAATTAATGTTAAGAATAAAGTTCGTCCACAATAGCCTATGTAAGTCTGCACTGAAGTCATACATCTCAACATCACTGAAGGTGCAGAAAGGAATCAATGACGCAGCAGCCACAGAGGGTGTGAAACATTTACACATTGTGGCTTTCGATGCTCCATACCATTCAATTTGCCCAAAATTGACAAATATTTAAGCATAAAACTGGAAGTTTCATTTTAAAATGATGTGGACATATGTCTCCTACTAAACAAAAAAAACTAAATGCTTTTCAAAAAAATTATTTTTGCATTTTCAGAATAGAACATTGTATTTTATTTAGAAATATTTACTGTAACCAGTATTTTGTAGTTCATTTTGATCAATTTATTTTTGGGTAAAATATATTTCGCATTTTTGTCAATTTCTGACTATCACTTACAGTATTGTTTACATAAAGAATATATAATCAATCATATGCTTACTCTATCAAGCAGATCATCCAGAAATGACCAGGTAGTAACTTTTCAATTATATACTAATAACCACAAAAAGAGGAAATTCCGAATGCATAGTTTTATGTGCAGGAAATAGTTTTTATTGTGTGTAAAAACGTATGGAAATGAAACATTTAATGTAATTTAATGCAAAAAAAAAACAGTGATATAAATTTGTTTTGTCCAAATGCTTATTTAGCCCTCCATATGAGGCAAAACTCCCAACCAAGAGGTCACTGTTTTTCAGCTTTGTACTTAATTCCTGTGAAATTGGTAATGTGCTCAACCTTAAAAAATATGGAAAAGTGCTTGTTATATTAATGCTTTACTGCATCAAATAGATTGTATGGGTTATTTGTTACTATCAGACCAACTGGAGATCTCTGACAGCAAATCAAAAAGTGTCCAACGGTTCCTTTGTGTTTATGTTGACGCGGGTATGGCCTGACGGGTACAACACTACATTTCTCTTCAAAACAAATGAAATTTCATCAGCAAGTGTCTTACACTCGAATGCCTCCCATCATTTTTGGGGTAAACACATAGAAGCCACAGAGGCAGTGTGGCAGAGTAACACAGATGTGGGAGTTAACCTTTCACTCTCATGAAGCTTGGGTATAGCAGGGGTTAGTGCATATCAAAGATTACATTTTTTTATTACATTAGAGGATTGCCGACATTACTGGATAAGGTCAAGAATGTACTTTTTCCTATATTTCACTTTATGGGCCTTTGTATACAATATGTAAGGACCTGGCCAGTGTGATTTTTTTCCTATGTTTACTTTTGAGTACGCACTAGGAGTATGCAAGTATCTGTATCTGTACAACCACCAAAATTATCTGTGCCAATATCTGTTTTCAGACAGAAACGTATCTTTGACGTTTACATCATAGCCTTTTTCGTGATAAATGAACACTACAAAATTGTTAAATCGTAAAGAAAAAACTGCATTTTAACAAACATTACCATAAACTTTAGATAAGACGTTTTAGATAGTAAAGCACTAGATATAAGCGTACTGTAGGCTACAGTAATGATGAACTGAACCCCACCACCACCACTCTAGTTTAAAGGAAAAAGAACATTCAGTAAGTCAAAAAATAAATAATTCATAAACTACAATAAACTAATTAGAAATGTTTTTGACTATTTTGAACACCACCACCACCCCCACAACCCCCCTGCTTAATTGAGGACAGTTTCTCTAGTTAGTTAGCTCGATGGCTATTCAGCAAGCTCATTATATTAAACCAAGAATCACACGATTCATACATTCAATGTCAGTAAAGGAAACTTGCGAGCAAACATTACAGTAGATCTTCTAGCTCACCTTAGCTAACACAGCTAGATCCTTTAGGCTACTTGCGCTCATAATATCATCCAACCTTGCTAACAAATTTCATAATATCAGGCTAAATTTTGGGTTAATTTTCTGATTTACGTAAAGAAAAATTCTGGGCTAAAACACTTTTACGCTGTTAGAATTTGCAAATTGGTGATGTAAAATGCATCCCAGTTATTTTCCTGTTTTGTGCAGTATTTCATTTTACATAACTGAACTTGAGTTCTGTAGAGTGTAGACAACGTGACATCATGCAGTGATATTGCCTCAGGGCAGGTCGTGTATTGGGCAATGTGGGGGGGGGGGGTCTGTATCAACCACCTCTAACACTAACAAATTTGTTTCATATTTAATCAAGATAGCTTATAATATACTATTTTTTTCTGCATTACTAGGTACAGGGTGTTACAATATTTTGCCTATTTTAATGTACGATTGCAAATATGTTTACATTTAGCTGTCTTTCGCGTTAACACAGTCGATAATAGGCGCTTGAACTCTAGGGCAATTGTCAATTTATTTATGCCACATCTGCCAACTTCTAACTTATATTTATAGATCATTATGCAATGTAATTGGACATAATTCCATGGAAATATCCAAAATGGGATGAATGGGAAATGGTTCAGGATTTGGCAATTTTATGCAAATACCCAAATTAAAGGGATAATCTGTTATTTTTTGTCCACCTTAAATCGGTATTATATTGGTGCTATGCAATTGGATGGTTTCACAATTTTCCTTACATGCTTGAAAAGGATATAATGTGCTTCAAAAAGTGAACTATGGCTCAAAAGAGAAATTGAACAAAGGTGGTAATGTTAAAATAAAAAAAATGTATTTTAAATTTATGCTACGTTCACTATGCATGTATTTTAAAGGCTGTAAAATAGTGTGGTGGCTGGGGTTAGTGCCTGCCCCCCCTCCCACACATTCTGGGACACGATTTGCCAGGGTTCCTTTAATTTGAGGTCCCCTTCAAAAGGATTGGCATGGACTTTGTTGGACCATTCAAACAAAGTGCCAGGGGTTATCGTTTTGTGCTAGTTCTAGTGGATTATGCAACATGGTACCCAGAGGCAGTGGCCCTTGTATATATATTAGCTAAGACTATTGCGGAGCGCTTTTTCTCCTGAGTGGGAATCCCGAAAGACATTCTCATGGACCAGGGTACGTCATTCATGTCACAAACACTAAAAGAACGGTACTAATTTTTGGATGTCAAGTTACATTACATTACATTTATTTGGCAGATGCTTTTATCCAAGGCGACGTATAAAAGTGCATACCAAAGGTCATTGGAACAACTACAAAACACAGGTCCGATAAGGTACAAAACTAATTTTGTACAGTTATTCATAGCCAAGAACACATAAAGTCCAATTCACACAGTGAACATTACTCTGACCCAGACATGTCATGCCCATTCAAGCTGGGGGGGGGGGGGGGGGGGGGCGGGCACATGCTGTCATGGTTTTGGGTGTTATCACCATTTCTTTTCCATCCTGCGTCATTCTTTCAGTTTTTATCGTTTTTTTCTGAGCCTTTTCTTCAGTTATTACGGCCTTTTAGTTTTCTTCATTTCCTTAATTGAATTATACGCGTGCAAATCTGTTTACGATTTGCATCTGTTGGTGTTCTATTTAAACCCCAAGCAAACCGATAAGCTTTGCTTTAGTGTCAACCTACGTTACTCGTAAGCCGGTAACTTAGTCTGTTCTGGTAAGAGTTTTAGTTTCTGGTTCAGTACTAGATCAGTTCCTCTTCTGCGTCATTTGTCACGCAAAGAGATACTGCGGAACTGAATTTTGAGTTTGTTGGATTGTGGGCTATAGGTTAGCACTACTTTCTTCACTCATTTCTTCTCTCTCGTGGTTCTTTTGACAGTCCTCTGTGTGAGGGCTGTTTTCTTAAAGTTCCCATGGTTACCATTCTTTTCAGACTTGTGTTTTGTTTTTGTACTCTCAGTACTCCTTTAGCCTTAGTTCTTCACCCTGTATTTGGGTCATTATGGCTTTTTCTTTGGGATAGTCTCCCATAGGAGTATTGGTTTTCTTTTTGTTTATTTATTTCTTTTTCCCTATCCTTCATCTCTAACGAGACTTAGTGGTTATTCCGCCCCAGGTGGTTAACTTAAAGTTCCCTGCTCAGTCTCGTTTGGTCTCCCTAATTCCCCACTCCTTCAAACGTGCCCCACAAGATTTTTGATATCTGGATTTTTTTTATTTTATTACATTTTATTACTATTATTTTTTATAATATGTAGTTATGATCATTTTATATTATGAGTCAAATGTATTCTTCTAATTATGTCATAGATCATACCTCAAAAAGTCACACACCCCCTTTCCCTATGGTATTGGTTTCTTCCAAAAGTTGCAGGATGAAATCGGTTAGCAACAGCAGGTACGCACGCACACAGCGCTCTGTTGCGCATCAGTGCTTGAGGAGATGTAGGCTACAGCTTAACGGTGTGTTGCTGAAGTGATTAGTAGAGCATCAATCCCTTTTTCAAACGTGTGAAAATGAAATGCAATTAGTTATACACACTTAATTGCATTTGAAAAATATAGGCATAGTTTGCTTTGCAAGATAGTTGGCTAGTACCAGCTAAAGTTAGTAGCCATCCCTCAATCCGTTGTTTGTTTAGCCTTCTGGCTCGCTAGCTAGTCGTGACTTGTGATAGCATAGCATCCTATATAATATTGGTAAAGGAGAGCTGTGTGAATCTTATGGCAGTGAGCTGATAGTTTTTACCACGACTATCACAGGTTATAGTTAGCAAAACACTGAATTCCATTTGATATCTCCAGGTCAAGATGCAGAGGAAAATCTCGCCATTCTTTAAAAAAATGACAGGAAGCCCCAGCCCTGTCCTCA
This sequence comes from Anguilla anguilla, assembly GCF_013347855.1. Classification (NCBI taxonomy): domain Eukaryota; kingdom Metazoa; phylum Chordata; class Actinopteri; order Anguilliformes; family Anguillidae; genus Anguilla; species Anguilla anguilla. The sequence goes on along the minus strand of NC_049203.1, from coordinate 34,446,393 downwards.
GTCAGGAGGTTGATAGTGCAAGAGGTAGGTTATCTTAGGTGAGATTTAGTGATAGGCTATTTTGAGTGTCATTTTCAATAACCATAACAGCACAAATAATTGACATGAAAATCTCTAAATAAATATACAGTATTTACCATAATATAAAGTGGGAGATTACTGAGCTATAAAAACTGATTTAGTGAAGTTTTAAAATAATCCCCCCAAAGTCTTTGAATGGTGGGGGGGGGGGGGGGGGGGCGGGTGCCAGGCCATGTTCAACAATTTGACAGCTTTGGGGAAGAAGCTGTTTTTCAGTCTTGTGGTTCGTGCATGTATTGTCCTGTATCGCCTGCCAGAGGGGAGTAGTTTGAAGAGGTGGTGGGCAGGTTGGGATCACGGATGATGTTGGAGGCCCTGCCCCGACATCGGGCCTGGTAGATGTCCTCGACTGCAGCTGTCACAATAATGTTTTGGGCCGTCCTGATGACCCTCTGCAGATCTTTCTGGTCCTTCCTGGTGCAGCTGACATACCATGCTGTGATGCAGTACGTCAGGCTACTCTCCACTGTGCTTACAGTTGAAGTCTTCAGTGATGTGCACCCCCAGGAATTTAAAACTGGAGACTCTCTCCACAGCCTTGCCGTCAATGAACACTGGGCTGGGATCTGTTCTCCTTGTCTTCCTAAAGTCCACCGCAATCTCTTTAGTCTTCTTGTTGTTAAGAATGAGATTGTTGGCAGAACACCAGGCTGTCAGGTTTCGCACCTCATCTCTGTATGCTGACTCATCGTTGTTAGAGATCAGGTCCATGACTTTCGTGTCATCTGCGAACTTGATGATGGTGTTTGTTGCGTGGACAGGTAGACATGTAACATGAGTGGCACAGGAGGTACATATGTAACATTGAAGAGGGGAATTTAAGTGATAGAAATGATCCGCAGAGTGGTGATAGTTAGTTAGTCCAGGTATAGAGATGCGTCTTCAGACTACGGTGGAAGATGGGAAATGAGGGAGTGGTTCGTAGAGGAACAGGGAGTTTGTTCCACCACTGGGGAGCTAGGGTGGAGAAGCTCCATGATAGGGATGAGCGAGAACCCTTTACCCGGATGGCAGGGGGTGCAAGGCACCCTGCTGCCACAGAGTGGAGTGGTCAAGCAGGCATATAGAATCAAATCATGTCCTGTAAGTAGAAGGGGGCTGTCCTTTTTGCTGCAGTGTAGGCGAAGGTCAGGACTTTAAACCTGATCCTGGCAGCGACCGGTAGTCAGTGGAGAGTGACCTCAACAGAGGAGTGACGTGGGAGAATTCGGGATAGTTGAAGATGGGCAGAAGCATACATTTTGAATCATCTGTAGTGGCTGTATGGCACAAGCTGGCAGGGTTGCTAGGAGGGAGTTTCAGTAACCAAGACGGGAAGTCACCACAGCCTGGAGAAGTTTCTGGGTGGAGTGCGTAGTGAGGTATGGTTAAATCCTCCTGATGTTGTACAGAAGGAATCTGCAGGACCGTGATGTTGCCTTGATGTGCTCCTTGAGGTCCAGGTGGTTGCCCAGGACCACCTCCAGACTCTTTGCAGAGTGAGAGGCAGTCACTGTGGTGCCATCAACCGTGATTGACAGCTCACATAGTAGGGAGGTCTTGTAGGGGAAGAACAGCAGCTCAGTCTTGCTGAGGTTGAGCTTCAGGGGATGGATGGCCATCCAGGTCGAGATGTCAGCCAGGCAGGAAAATATTTTATCATTAACCTGTAAGGTTGGCGGGGGGGGGGGGGGGGGGGGGGGGGGGGGGGAAGAAGAGTTGTGTGTCATCTGCATAACGGTGATAGGAGAATCCATGTGAATTAATAACTGAACCAAGAGATGTAGTGTAATGGAGAACAGCAAAGGACCCAGTACAGATCCCTGTGGGACTCCTATAACAAGGGGATGAGGAGCAGGGGCAGACCCCATCCAGGTGACTTGGTAAGACCTATCTGTAAGATAGGAAGCAAACTAAGACAGGGCAGTACCAGAAATGCCCATCTCTGCCAAGGTGGAGGGGAGTAGTTTGTGGTTGATCATGTCAAATGCTTCAGACAGGTCTAGGAGGATCAGGACAGAGGAAAGGCATGAGACTCTTGAGGGGCGTCACCATGAGTTGGGAAGTGGAGCAGCTTCTGGTGAATACAAGGTCTAGTTGGTTACCAGCCTTGTGCATGGGGGGAGAAGAAGACTGGGAGAGGGCAAAGGACTGGAGGAGTGAGGCAACCCTGGATAATTGGGAGCTCTCTGGTGGGAAGTTTAAGTCTCCCGGTAGAATAGCAGGAGTGTCATCCTCAGGTAGGGAGCTCAGGTGAGTGTACAGCTCATCCAGGAAGCAGCCGAGTGGACCTGGAGGGCGAGTGGACCTGGAAGACAAGTCTATTCAGACCAGTGTTTACCACCATCAGACCATTTGGGTTGGTAGAATGGTTTAATAGAACTTTGAAGACAATATATGTAAGTTTGTTGATATGTAAAAGCAGTGATTTTCCAAATTTGGACAAATTAATTTAACCCGTTATTTAATGTGAGAGAGGTTCCCCAACCATCTACAGCGTTTTTCCCATTTGAGCTCTTGTACAGGTGAATGGGCGAAAGCCTCATAGCATTTTGGACCTGTTAAAAGAAACTTGGGAGGAGGGCCCAAGTAAAAAGTTAAAATGGAGTTCAATACATACTGGACCTACACTACAAAGCTGCACTCACTAGGACAAATTGCAGGTGAGCATTTGCTGCAGGCACAGGAACGGCAGAGACAGCAATATACTGTAACAGGGGAATTCAATTGTAAATATTTAAACTGGGAGACAAAGTCCTAGTCTTAGTCCCATCGTCAGCATCGAAATTACTCACACAATGACAAGGACCTTTTGAGGTCACACGGCGAATTGGGAATGTAGACTATGAGGTTATTCATTTTGACAGGGGTGGAGCACCTGCGATCTACCATCTCAATTTGCTAAAACTGTAGAGAGAGAGAGAGACCCAGCTTTGCTCAAAAGTCAGGTCAGATGAGCTGGAACCAGAAATTCCTAATTTGAGAAAAACCTTCCCGGTTCCAATTTACAGCCATCTGACTCCGGAGCAGCAAGCAGAGGTAGCTCAGTTGCAGCAAGAGTTTACTGACATGTTTTTGCCACTACCAGGAAGAACTGGCCTGATAGAACCCCGCCCTGGGCGTGTCAAAGTGTCCTTGAGCAAGACATCTAACCTCTAACTGCTCTGGCGAATGAGAGGCATCAATTGTAAAGCGCTTTGGATAAAAGCGCTATATAAATGCAGTCCATTTACCATTTACCATAGAACACCACATACATACCCTCGAGGCACTGTGGTTAGAAGTCGCTCGTATCGACTACCTGAACATAAAAAGAAACTAGTTCAGGAGGAATTGGGCAAAATACTGGAGATGGAGTAATTAAGGAATCACACAGTTATTGATGTAGCCTCATCGTGCTTGTTCCCAAGCTAAATGGGTCAGTTCATTTCTGTGTGGATTACCAACAGGTAAATGCAGTTTTGCAATGTTATGCCTATCATATCCCTCATGTGGACGAGCTGCTGGATCGGTTGGGCACTGCTCATTTTTTTCGACACTGAATTTAACCAAGGGCTACTGGCGGATTCCCTTGACTCCAGAAGAAAAAATCAGCTTTCTCCACTCCTACCCTCCAGCAACTAAAGGACCGTTTTTTAAGACCGAATGCTGCATATGCAGCGGCTTATTTAGATGACATCATTATTCATAGTAATGATTAGCCAAAGAATTGGCAGCATTTGAAAGCTGTCCTGAAGATGCTGTGGGGGGCGGGAGTCACGGCAAACCCTGGGAAGTGTGCAATTGGACGGAGGGAGGTACGGTATCTGGGGTTCCTCTTGGGGCTGGGACGAATCAGCCCATTAGTGGATAAAATTGCTGCTATAGCTGCTTGTCTCCAACATAAGTTTAAAAAAGCTGGGACTGGGGAGCAGTCCAGAGCGATGAGGAAACAGAACATCTCCTGCTGTACTAGAAGCTATAATATTAAAATGTGAATGACAAAACACACAATTGAGAAAGCTGTTAAAGCAATACAAAATTCTGTATTTTTTAAAAGAAATTTCTTCGGTCATAAGGAATTGGAATCCTTAGAGTCCACGTTTACATAGCCTACTGTAGCTCTTCTCTTATCAATTCCACAGACAACACACAGCTTTGGTGGTTTTCTGGGATCACACACACAAATCGGTTACATTTCACACAGTTGTCATGTAGCTTTTCTTTTCAGTTTATTCAAAGTCTCAGTTTGAGTGAAAACCTGAAATTGTCATTGGCGTGCGAAAGTGTCACTGTCTGTTCTGGCACACTATTTAGCAAATGAATGACCAAAGCTTTAATAGCTTTTGTGAAGCTTTAATAGGGTTTGTGAAGAGAATGCCAGATACTGCATGTATTTCTTAACCAAGTTGATTTTTTTTCTCATTTTAAAAACCCAGTTTTTAAAAATGTTATGTTAACTGACAATTTCTTAATGAAGCATAATTTGCTTAATAGGTTAATACAAATTTCCCTTTTAGTAAGGATTTCTATGGGTTTTAGAAAGTAACTAAAAAGTAATGAGTTAAGTCATTACTTTTCGCGGGGACTAATGAGTAGTCTCATTACAATTTAAAGACAGTTGTCATGGTTCTGTGGTTTGCCTGCGTTTCCCTTTTTGGGCCGCCAAATGGCGGCACTTCAGTTTTTAGTTCTGTTCATTTACCCTATTTAATTGTATTATTGTTTTAAATTATTCAATTATTGTTTTTTGGTTGTTTCGTTTTCCCTCCCCTCTCTGTGGCCTGATTGTGCATTGTGCCCTCCTGTGTCTTGTCAGTGTCTTGTCTATTTAAGTTCCTTTCTTCCCTGACTCGGGTGCTGGATCCTTGTGTGTTTCTGATCATTTTTCTGTCCTATGTGTTTCCTTCTGAGAGTAGCCTACTGTGTGTTTCTGCCCTTGCTCCGTTTCTGCGTATTTTAGGATTTTCTTTGTTTTCTGTGTTTTGCAGTTTTCTTCATGTTTTTTGGAGAGTTGCCCTGCGAGGCTTTTTGTTCCCTGCTTTTGTTCCTGTTTTGAAAAGTAAAGTCTTCGTTTCAATTTACCGTTTGGAGTTTTGAGTTTTTTCCCCTCACTCTGCGTTTGGGTCCTAACCCCCCGTATCTGTGACAACAGTAATGAATAACTTGTATTATAAATGTATTATAAAATTACAGCAGCTGTGATGTGGCTGGGTGTTCATCATGGAAAATATTGGCAAGTTGACAAGTCAAAACAAGTTGTTGAAACAAGTAGTTTTAAAAAAAAAAGTATTTATTAAATTAACCAACAGATCTATTAACTATTACATTCTATTAATAATTTCAGGTGCTTGAAGTTGAACTGCACATTCAATCGCTCAATCCCTATGTTATTTAATTCAACTCAATCTTATTTTCAAGCAGTGTATTTTACATCAGAATGTCACTGGTGTGAATAGTGAACACCAAAAGATCAATAAGCAGCCACCACTAGTACCAAATGTTCTGTATTGGTAGGCTGCTGCATTTAATCAAGTCAGTCACACATGGAAAGAATGCTTAACAGAACATTGTTAGAAATAGACTTAATCAGAAATCAATTTGTTCAAATAACCATTGAAATCGGCTAGCCTATTGATCATGATAATATAATTAGTATCACTAATTACTTCTAATTACTAATTAGTCGTCAGTAATCATGATAGTAGCCCACATATTGCTTAAAAAAAGAAGGAATAACAAATGAAAGCCTCAATGTTTGGATAGAATCTTTATCTGTTTAGGGTTCATTATTTGTGCAGTTCTGAATAAGGTATTTGGCTTCAGGCGAACCCCTAGTACATACACATATCTCATTGATATCTCACAATGGAAACTGCACATTCATCGCTCAATCCCTATGTTATTTAATTCAACTCAATCTTATTTTCAAGCAGTGTATTTTACATCAAAATGTCACAGGTGTGAATAGTGAACATCTGAACATTTAAAAATGTATGCATGGAGCCAAAAAACAGAATTAAGGGGAGACGGTTGACAAAGGTAATTTTCCACCCCCTTGTTCATTGAACTGTCAAATGAAAAGGTGCAGGCATTACAATTATGGAAGTACAAAGAGGGAAAAATAGACATCTTATCAGGAGGTCTCCAGTGCAGGTCAAGTTTTTGGCCTTGACTGATAATTTATTTTGCTCAACAAAAAAGCTTGGTGTGACCTTAACTGATATAACAAACATTTTTTTTACTTCAGTTGTGAGATTGATTTATATTTGGTACAATTTGTACACATGTATGAGTCCATTTGAACGTTTTAGCATATGTATGATTCATTATGAATGCATTTTTTTTTTAAACCTACTGAGGCTCCCATAATAGGCACTGAATCCAGAAAATTACATTATTTTTAATCAAAAGACTTAGTACCTGGGGAACAGTCTTGATTGAATAAACATTGATATGAGGAGGAGGAATGAATAGAGGAGTGGGAATAAGATGACATCAGGGTTGATTTTGACCTGGTGGCCCTCAAGGGAGTTGTCATTCCCATTGTCTCACAGGTATTAATTTAGTCAATTCAGGAAATTAACTCAAATGAAATTCATCCATTCTACAATTCCCATAATGTTCTACAGGGATTGTTTTGATTAATGAATTGAAATACATGTTTTCTATGGTCAGGTCAATTCCTTTTCTATTGTCATTTCAGGAAATGTCTTTCATGAAATTCCTATATAGCATTATGGGTATTTTCAGATCATTTTCTGAATTAACTAAATGCAATTGGAAATTACACTGGTAAGATTATGCTGTCATTTCTGTCTAAAAAAAACAGCCAAAACTGCCAATACTGCATGGCTAAACAGGTTTTGTCCCCACAATCCTCAGGCAGACATTTGTGGTACTGTTATGTTCTATTAGCATAAGAAGTGGCAGAAATTTTATTTCTAAAGCAGCTTCTGGCTTGTACTGTATTTGATTAATATGTCCATAACTGAGCCTTGGCTTTGGCTGTGAGGTTTGAATGGAGGGGGATCGGGTAACAAAAATCACTCTGGAAATCTTATAGTGCCATCTGGTTGATAGGTCTGAAATATATATCACTATCTCTTCTTTGTAGCAATTAATTCTTAACTTTTTTTTTAATTCACAGTTTTGCTGATAGCGAATAATCCCTTAACACACTGGATTTCATGATCCATGATCGCATTTTTCTTTCGCTGGCAGCCTCCAAGCAGATCAGCAGACTGTAAAGAGCAGAGGGGCACTGATCCTGAAAATATCACCTAGTATCTATTTTCCAGAAGAGCTGCTGTCTCAGTTTAAATCAGGGCTGAAAATAACATCCTCTGCAGGAAATTTTGGCTTGAGCCCAGCACAAAATCTTGTGCCATCATCCATAGACCGAAATGAGGTCTGGCAACATATATGACTTTAAACATAAATAGTTTAGGTTACATTTACTTAAGGCACCATGCGGTGGTGCACGGATGGGCCCCTTGGTCTCATATTGAATCCGGACCATTCCAGTGCCGACTGTGTCCGATAGCTCCATAGGGCGACCTGCAATTGACAATTAAGTTCAGGGCATGGGAGGGATCATTCAGTCAGGGGTCCACATTTCATTACTTTCAATGCCCCCCTCTGGTCCATTGGGCGCCAGTGGACTGCATGCCAAAGCTGCATATAACAGGTCTTCCTCTGACTGCGTTCTTTGTGAGCTTAGTCTGCGGTGAGAAAAGAAGCAGCTAGCAACACCACGTGTTTCAGAGAACTGCAGATCACATGCTCCCGACTCGGCCATGGATTGTTCATGAATGAGGCCACAGTTTGAAATAGCTAATTGGACATTCAAAATTAGGGTGGGAATCGGACATGTTCAGCCCTAAATTGGGCACCAGTAATTTTAAAAAAGTAACTTAAAAAATAAAAATTATCATTGTTATGTTACTTACTAAAAGGGAAAATTCGTATTAACCAATTAAGCAAATTATTCTTCATTAAGTAAGAAATTGATTATTGTAAAGTCAGTTAACATTACATGCATTATCATTGTCGCTAAGGCCAAAAACCTCTCTTGGGAACTCTGCTATGATCAGATGTAACACAGATCATTGTTTATTATGACTGTTAAGGTATTGTAATTCAGACATCAAACATAAGACTCTTTCACCTTGTGTTAGTGTAAAAAAGTTATATTTGCTACTTGTAAGAGACGTAGAATTTGTTATGACTTTGATAATAAAGTCCTTGGATTTTTTGTAAGAGTGTTGATTAAAGGAACCACAGGTCCAATGCCATAGCATAATATCACATTATTGAGTGTGGCCATAGCACAATTATTATGTTATATAACTCCAGAACATGAACGGAATTACCTCACTTTTGGAGCGCAATGTTAACACAAAGCTTATTAAAGGCTTCACTGAGTTCATAGGTGATATGGAATCCAAGTCTGTAAAATAAATTACAACTTTCATGCTATGTAACCCTCCCCCCTACCAGAGATGTTATTATAGTCCAGCCTCCCACACAAAGCAGGCCCTGTTATAAATCATATAGCCAATTAGCCCTGATTCTACAATGGACAAAAACAGAAACACCTTCCCAATATAGTGCACTTTAATTTCAGTTTTCAAGTTGGGAATACAGCAGCATGTAAATATGCATATATTACCTGCATTAAAAATGCATTTGAATGCACAACCCATGTCACTGACAGCAGTGTGTGCTTACCTTCACCTGCTCCATAATGATAGCTTGCTGTTTTCCACTGTATCTGTCAGTTAGCCACTACATAGGCTTTATTATCTCTCTTAATGATAATGATAAGCATGGGATGTTTCCAAGATGCATAAGACCTCTCTGGATTTCACACCACCAATAAGTCAGGTTCATTTCAAGACCTCTATAGACTTATCACCTGGGCAACTGTGGAGTTCAATGAAGCTGCCCACCAGACTTTGACAAAATCATTTTCTTATCTATGATGAAGGAAGTTAAAAACATACCTATGATTTAAAAAAATCACTCTTATATATGTGGATACATTAATAGGTGTTTCTGTGTGAAACTGGCCATTCATTCAATTCTGAAAGATGATATCTGACTGAAAGTCTCCGTACTGATAAAACTGCATGATGTGCATTACAGCATTTGGGCGCAAATATTCTACAGTATTCACAGTCGACAAGCGGCACTGGTTCCTGCTTCTTTGCCTGCGGCTGCCATCTATGCGCCACTGAGCAAAAATTAAGGGGCCGAAAATGCAGCTGTCATCTCAATTGTGCTAGTGTCTGGCTCAGCACAGGTGGGGTGGTTATAATAATAGAATCACAGAGGTATTTGTGAGTACAAGCAAATCATGCCAACTGTCCTAGGCAGGGGTTTGTTATATTTCCTCTCGCACATCATGTGCTTGTCTGTGATCAAACCAACTTACAACATATTGCCTACAGGAAGGTTAGACAAACCCCAGAACTGATACAAAAACGAGTTTTAACAAAAAAGACATTGTGAAAAACAACGCTGCAGCAAACCCATTATCACAAAAGTGCCATAATGAAAGGAACATATTGACACAAATCCAAGCTGGAAGAACTATGACTGATTACAAAGTGCACCCGTAAAAAAGTTTTTAGTTGAACTTTCAGACAATGCATGGACATGGACAATGACATGCAAGTGTACATTGTTGACAAAGACATACAATGTCACATGGTGGACAAATCTACATACTGTAACATGGCTGACTTGGATTATCAGAGAGGAGTGGAACATGAATAGTACAAAAACATCATGACAATATGAGAAGAGGTGACAGTCAAATAGATATTACAAGACAGTGATGTGGAAAAGAAAGTACAACTACTTTCATTTATATTGTTTTACATATTCAGACTTAACCCTCATCTAGTCCTCACCAAGTCTGAACAGTAGATAAATTCATTTTTATTCTCATCAATCTACACATAATACCCCATAATGACAAAGTGAAAACAGGTTTATAAATTTTTGCAAATTTATTAAAAATAAAAAACTGAAATCACATTTACTTAGGTATTCACACCCTTTACTTAGTGTTGAGGCACCTTTGGCAGCGATTACAGCCTCAAGTCTTCTTGGGTATGACGCTACAAACTTGGCACCCCTGTATTTGGGGTATTTCTCCTATTTTTCTCCTCAGATCCTCTCAAGCTCTGTCAGGTTGGATGAGGTGCATTGCAGCACAGCTATTTTCAGGTCTCTCCAGAGATGTTCAATCAGGTTCAAGTCCAGGCTCTGGCTGGGCCACTCAAGGACAGTCACATATTTTTCCCGAAGCCACTTCTGTGTTGTCTTGGCTGTGTGCTTAAGGTCATTGTCCTGTTGGAAGGTGAACCTTCACCCCTGTCTGAGATGCTGAGCACTCTGGCGCATGTTTTCATCAAGGATTTTCTCTGAACTTTGCTCCGTTCATCTTTCATCATGCTCCGATCCTGACTAGTCTCCCAGTTCCTGCCACTGAAAAACATCCCCGTAGCATGATGCTGCCACCATGCATCACCATAGGAATGGTATTGGCCAGGTGATGACCTGGTTCCTCCATCTGTGACACTTGGCATTGTGGCCAAAGGGTTCAATCATGGCTTTATCAGACCAGAGAATCTTGTTTCTCATGGACTGAGAGTCCTTTAGGTGCCTTTTGCCAAACTCCAAGCGGGCTGTCATGTTCCTTTTACTGAGGAGTGGCTTCTGTCTGGTCACTCTGCCATAAAGGCCTGATTGGTGGAGTGCTGCAGAGATGGTTGTCCTTCTGGAAGGTTCTCCCATCTCCACAGAGGAACTCTGGAGCTCTGTCAGAGTGGCCATTGGGATGTTGGTCACCTCCCTGACCAAGGCTCTTCTCCCCCGATTGCTCAGTTTGGCCAGGCGGCCAGCTCTAGGAAGAGACCTGATGGTTCCAAACTTCTTCCATTTAGGAGGCCATTGTGTTCTTCGGGACTTTCAATGTGGCAGAAATCTTTTTGTACCCTTCCCCAGATCTGTACCTCGACACAATCCTGTCTCGGAGGTCCACAGGCAATTCCTTCGACTTCATGGCTTGGTTTATGCTCTCACTTGCACTGTCAACTGTGGGACCTTATAGAGACAGGTGTGTACCTTTCCAAATCTTGTCAAATCAATTGAATTTACCACAGTTGGACTCCAATCAAGTTGTAGAAATATCTCAAGTATGATCAAGGAAAACAGGATTTACCTGAGCTCAATTTTCAGTGTCATAGCAAAGGGTGTGAATAGTATAAATGTGATATTTCAGTTTTTTATTTTAATAAATTTGCTAAAATTTCTAAAAAATCTGTTTTCACTTTGTCATTATGGGGTATTGTGTGTAGTGTAGGCCCCTAAATTTCCCATTGGTATGAGTGTGTGAGTGAATGGTGTGTCCCTTGTGACAGACCTGTCCAGAGTGTACTTCTGCCTCTCGCCGAAAGGACACTAGGACAGGCTCCAGCGACTCTAACCAGGATAAGCTCATATAGATGATGGATGTTATGTTTCAATACTATGAGATTTAGCCTACTTTGATCTAATGTTGCAGATTACATATTAATTAGTGTCTCGACGCAAACCGCAATGTCAGGTTTATGTTTATGTTTCCTCTGTTATCTGAATTTTCACTCTAGTTATGCCCCCTAAATGCCAGCTGATGATTCAAGAACTAAATCTTGTTAATCAACCTCTTGAGAATATCACGGTTTTTCGTTATGCTTTGCCAATTCGATATGAGCACCTTCTTCAATCAAATGATCATTTCCCAAAAATCTCGAATTGCATGGTTGCACTGTCATGCTTCTTCGATTTTGCATGAATCTTAACCTGTTGAAATTACATAAATCATCAAATCAAAGCCATCCATCGCAAACTTTGAACATCCATCTCCTACAGCAGCACACTTAAACAACACACATGACCAGCAATACACGCAATTCGTCAGCAGGCTTTCTGTTAGCTAGCCACTCTATCTTGTTGGAGCATGAGTTGTTAAAACTCTGACTTACCAAGCCCACTTGCAGTACCAAACTGATAAAAGGCTTTTGTCTACCCTCTGCCTTCACTCGCAGTCTTCACAGTTTAAGGATTGAAAAGAATGTTGCAGAATCCTATGCAGGATGTTTACATCCACAGATTCCATTTTCTGCCAAATGAATGCAAAAAGCTAACATAACAGAAAGCGTGCTAGTTTGGGCTAACATTAGCTAGATAGTTAAATAATGAACTTTAGCAATTAGCAAGCTATTAGGTAGCAATTAGTTGGCTAACAGAGGTCTTGGTTCGCTGGAAAAACATAGGCTAACACTCCAACACGATAAAACTTTTTTATGATTTACAATATATACAAATCATCACTGACAATGCCGCATTTATAAAAATTTTACAAATCGCTATCCCAATAATTTCTCTTTCTCTCTACAGGGAAACTTGCCAATGAAAATGAATATAGCTATCTTGATGGACTTTTGAACTTCTGGTCTGACATAGTTATGTCAATCATCAGGACAAGAACGCACAAAAGATCACGCATGATTGGAAAGACACTGATGCACTGCTTCACGGGTGGGCTCAAAAACATGTCATAATCCATAACTGTCCAATCAAATTTTATGAAAGTCATCCATTGATGTACATTTATCTATGAAGCAGACAGAAGTCTTGCCTCACTGAAGTTCCTTTTAAAATTCTGAGGGTGTTCCTGTTTTGCAAGATACCAGGCATGTTTTTAAACCACTTTTTTAGCTTCACTAGCAAAATAGTCGCTGTTAGGATAATTCAACATTAAAGAATAATATGTGGGGTGTGCCATACATGTTCTTTTTTTCTTTCTTTTTTTGGTGAAGCACTGCTTCACCTGTTGTCTTCGAGAAACCTCCTCTGGGGCTGTGTGGAAAAAGAGCGGGGTATGAGGGGGGTTGGTTAGATTATTAGGAGGAAAATGGGGATTGTGTAGAATATTGGGGGGTGTTTAGATTATGAGGGGGGTTGTGTTTAATTTGAGGGTGGATTTGAGAATATGAGGGGGTTGTGTCGAATATGGGGAATATGGGGGGTGTTTAGATTATGAGAGGGGTTGCCTAGAATATGAGGGGGAATATTGGGGGGGTTGTGTGGAATATGAGGGGGGCTGTGGCGAATATGAGGGGGGCTTTGAGAATCTGAGGGGGTTATGTAGAATATTATGGGGAATATGGGGGGATATGAGGGGATTGTGGAAAGTATAAGGGAGATTGTGTAGAATTTGAGGGGAGCTTTGAGAATTTCAGGGGGAATATGAGGGGGTTTGTGTAGAATATGAGGGGGAATATGGGGGGGTCATGTAGAATATGAGGGAGAATATGGGGGGGTTGTGTAGAATTTGAGGAGGATTGTGGGGGGGGGGGATTGTGTAGAATTTGAGGGGGAATGGGGGGGTTGAGGAGAATATGTAGAATTTGAGAGGGGGCTTTGAAAATATGAGGGATAATATGAGGGGGGTTGGTTAGATTATGGGGGGGGGGTATGAAGGGGTTGTCTAGATTATGATGGGGAATATGGGGGGGGGGGTTTGTAGAGTACAGGGGCTGTGTAGAATATGGTTGGAATGGGAATAGGGGGATTGGCAGGGGTAAGTAATCTATATTTAAAGGCAGAGGAAGAAAGATGTCATTTTTCAAAGGGTGGGAGGTCAGTAAACAGTGCATGGGGAAGATTTTGATGGAAGTAAGCATTCAGGCTAGCTTTAAGGCAAGTGTTGAGGGAAACAAAAAACAAGTACTGAGCAGTGGTACGGGGAGCAGGGGAGCAGGGTAGAGCCCAGTCTGGAATAGTGAGAAGTACACAAATGAGAAAATGGCAGAGAGGATTTGATATGGGGGCAGGGGCACATGGCACATAGCACATGGTCTACAATGAATTAATTTAGTCATTACAGACTGATTTCCAGCCAGTTACGTTAAGGCCCTTGTTGCCTAGTGCCAGGAGAATTCGAATTGAATGTCAAATGAAGCCTTCTACTTATTACAGCAGCTTGCCTTAGTGTTAACGTTGCTGTATCGCTAACAGAATAGGGGGAAGGGTGTCCATGAATGGAGAAATTGAGTCCATATAAATACGAAGAAGTCAAGGAAGATTATATGTCACAACACGCATAGGTTCAGATATGCAGCATGTGCCATTGGAGGAAGAAAACACCAACACTCCTGGCTGATTTTCAGTATTTATGGGTGTATAAAATGTTGCTGTTTGCACTATAAACATTCATTTAATGGGTTTTTTTCAGATGAGATATACTGCCTTGTTCCCAGTGGGTGGTTTTAATTAGATGTATGAAAAAGCACACATTTTCTGGATTTATATTTTTCAGATGTTGTTTTTACCATTATTTTACAAACAGCATTTTTAGTATCTTTGCACTCTCCTCTGTATACTGGAGGGCAAATGTAGCATTATTTTATATAAGTGCACGTTTCCATCATAGCTACATAATATTTGGTAGCATGTAATCCAGTAGTGATAGGAATCTTAATATTCTGTCTCAGTACATAAGATACTGTACTACTGTGACCACTCATGAGAATAGTGCAAGAACTAATATTTGGGCTAATTATGTCAAATATTTTTAACTCAAGCACAAACAGGCTAAAAGATATATTAACTTGATAGCTCTGCATCTTTGAGTCAGAGAGACTAGGCAAGACGCCTCGAGGCACATCCTGAAAAAAACAAATTACAAGTGAAAATGGAGAGGTGAGGGAATGCAGAGAGAGAGAGGGAGAAGGAGAGAGAGAGAACATTGCAGGACTGGTACTAATGCACAGGAGGCCTGGGTGCTTTGCTGTGTTTTTATGCTGATGGGAAATGCGTTCCTACCATCTGCTTCTCGGTTGACTCCAGGGATGCCTGTCAGTTCGAATGTGTTCAGCAAGCAGAAAGGGAGAAATTGCAGCAATGCTTGCTGACCCCCCCCCCCCCCCCCCCCCCCCCCCCCCCCCCCCCACCTTCCCCAACGTCAATGCCACTGCCCCCACCCCCGCCACAAACTTGACGTGACTGCCGCAGATAAGCCCCTCGCCTGGGCGATGTGTTGCCACACAGGAGGGCCACCTGTGGCACCGTACCAGCATCTGCCCACCTTGCTTTGAGGGTCTCTGCCAGTAAGCCCACGCCAAGATGGCCACCACCCCGGACCCTGCGCCACGCGGCTCATCGGTAACCACCGCCTGTGTGTGCAGCGTCAGCCTCTTCACGGTGACGAAAGCACTCCGTCTCACTTCAGCAAGCGCCTTCTGGCCCAGGGTTTCAGGCTCCAAGTGGGAAACGATGCCCACTCCCAGTGAGCTTTTCGAAAATCTGATTTCAGTAACATTATTGTCATTGTATGAGATAATTCTGCATCTTGATGGCATGTTTTCACAGCATTCATTAACTTTTAAAGAATGAATTAAAAATCATTCCTTTCTGTGTGCATTCTTTTTGTTTGTTTTTTTTATCTCCCTGTGGAATAACCGAAGCTCAAATTCAATGCTTTAAAGCTTGTGTGTCCAGATTTATTTTTTTCTTCTCCTTCTTCTTTGAATTTTAAACTCTGAGGAGTGCTTGGTAATGACTTCAGTCTTTTTTTTTATCTAGAGGTGAGCTTCTCAGTTCCACCAATGGCCCACCTGTTCAAAGCAGAACTAGAGTAGCGTAGAGTAGAGTAGAGTAGAGTAGAGTAAAGCTTTAATGTAAAGCTTTAGGAGTCTGTTAAGATTTTGCAAAGTGGTTAAAATGCAGTGTCATTACAGCCTCTTTTTTTAGTCCAGATAGATCTTGCCTGACAGTTTGCCTAAAGACATACAAAATTAAGTGAACCACATTAATCTAGTATGTAAAATGACCCACCTCAATAAATGAATAAATAAATAAATAAATAACAAACTTGTGGTGCTTTAGTGTGAGAGTGTCATGAAAGACCAAATTCAAACCTTTTCTTTTTAGTACCATGGGAGGGTTGTAATTTTGCATTGCTACAGAAAAAAACTCGATGTACTGCTGCATATCACTATTATAGATTTTTATAAGTGAATTAGACAGCTGGGGAAGACTTTAGGGTATTCAACATCTGTTCCACCTCAGAGGGCGCAAGTGCTTTTCAAACTCCTTGCACAGCTTGTTAAATAATGATGTAAAGCAGCCCAGGAAACTGGTTCTAAGTGCTGTGACACAGAAAACAGGTATAGTGACTCATTACAGGAAGCTCACAACTGACAAGGCCTTTTAACTTTGCATACTGGTTGGCTCCAATCCCCGTTACCGCACTCTCTAAACGTTTAGCACAGCGCCTCCATTTTACACAAGTATTGCAAAATTGGCCCAGACCATGATTTAGTGCCCCTGTCTGAGAGCCCGAATATGACCATCTTTTTTTCCCCGTGCATCTCCATCTCTGCCAACATTTATTGGATTCTATCATGTATTTCTGAGTTGTTGTGTCTCATATTTTCTCTCACATGAATTTGCCCTCAGTATTTTTTTATTTTTTTATTTTGGGTTCTCTTTCACAACAGTTTTTCAATTCAGAGACAATACACAAAATGCAAGCAGCATCCTCACCCAAAGAGACATTTTCACCCAAAAGCATGTTTGCCGCTGGTTATTGCCAACGTTTTTAAATCAAATTTCAGAAATGATTGACAGCAGAGGGGTGATGGTCTGTTATGAAATACGGCGCGGCGTACACCGGGGGAATGATGACAGTCAGATCACAGAGATATATGAAGACTCAAATGACTGGATCTGCACCATCAACATGCACTGACTCACCAAAAGAGGTGCTGGGTAGATGATCAAATGTAATTTTGTCTGTCAGTCTCCAGGCAAAAGCAAATATTTATCCCCTTCCCTCTCTCTTCTAATTATAAAAGAAGTCCTCGCTGTCATGAATAATAAATTCCATTTTCAGTAACAGATGATATGACCAGTGTAAAGTGATGTAAACAACCTTTTGCATTTGTAAATGCTTGACCTGACTGTATGGAGTGTGCATGCATATTCTAAACACCCTTCACAAATGAATGGATCAATGGTGTTATGAATATTTACTTGCCCATTTCCACAAACCGCCTGTTAGATTTACTTTTGATTTATGAAGCTTTACTTTGCTCTCCTCTGCATTAACAAACTGGCGCTCTGCAGTTTTGTTATCAAGGTCAATAAACTTTTTAATTTATTTATTTATGTGTTATGTATTTATTTATGCAGCCAAAGTTCCATTTTGCTTTTATTCAAGACAAGTTTGTGAACACAGTGACAAATATGTTGCATAATTAAGCTAGTACACTGTAACAATGACACCGATCTCATTTCAGTGATGTTAGAGGGTACAACAAACCCCAGTTTATTCCCCAATTCAAAAACGTGTAAACAAACAAACATTCCCAGTAATGCATCAGCTTCCGCATTGCCTAGAGGTACAGAACATTAAAGTCCATAACTACTCTGTTAGATGCTTTTTTGTTCTATCGACAGATAGCAATCAATTAGTATCTTCTTTTACAGAAAATTAGAACAGAACCCTTGAGCTGAATTTTGAAAGGCTGCCCGCAGAACGTTTGGAAACAGCGTCACTAAGAGCTCAGGCGACTACAGTTCTAAATCCCACAGCACAGTGATAAGGGAATGGGGGGTTATCAAATAAAGAACAAAGTTCTCTTATCTCTCAGTTGTTGTTTTTCCTCTTTTTGCAAAAGAGACCAGCTGATAAGCTCATGCTGAGAAAATATATAGCCAGCGACACTGTGAGCGGCAATGTGGCAGAGCTCTGCTGGGTTCTCGCAGCAGACAGAGAGCAAATTAAGCGTGTGTGATTTAGATTTGGAAGGTGGAACCTTGTCCTTCGTATCGCAGACACTCCAACCACACACTTGGGTGAGCACCAGCAGAGCCCGGCATCCACAAAACCACACAGTGGGGAATCCTAATGACTTTGTAAGTCAATCTGAACTTTTAATGAAAACGAGACACAATCTTTAATCAGTTTCCGTAGTTTCTTGCTGGTGCAGGAAGTTTGCATGTGAACAGCACTCCTATCTTTTGCAAAGCCACAGAGCTCGTTTTTACATTGATTTCATTGGATTTCTTCTTCGGTGTCTTTATCAAAAGAAGCAATATCTGTGTTTATTTACAATTTGTTGAAATGATTTGTAACAATAAGCACAAAAGCATTTGGATAAATCATGCTATTACAGCCCTAGTCCAACTTATCCCAACACACAAATATATAAAACTATATTTCCTGTTATCATTTTCACCTTAAGTCACAACTGAAGAAAACTATTCTCAGATAAAATCAATATAATTCATTTTAATCCACTATGAGTAATGGAGATATTGTCCTTAATAAAAAATGGCTTAACAAAATTTACACTACCTCTCCTCAGTGCTGTGTATTCAGCATTATGACATCATAAAATAAATAACTTATTCATAAAACTTGTTCTTTTTGTAACTTGTATCATATTTTATAACTGAGTTAAAATTGGGATCAGGAATCAATCTGGTGCACAAGATGATAAACTCCAGGAAAAAGGAATTCTCAATCCTAGCAATGTAATAGCATCAATCTACTTGGCTGTATTTGTTGGGCCACTGGGATTCTGTGATTTATTTTTTGTTCCCTTTTATGAACTATCCTTCACAGAATCAAACAAGGCCTTGTTCGTCAGTCATTCATAGGATTCACCTATCCTTCACAGAGACACCCAGCTTTGTTAATCAGTCACTCTCAGGTTTATAGCCATCCTTCACAAATAAACAAGGCTTTGGCAATCAGTCAGTCAAAGTGTTCACAGCTATACTTCACAGACACACAGTTTTCTTAATCAGTCATTCCCTGGTTTAAACCTATCCTTCACAGGGGCTTGCTTTATGAACCAATCAATCACAGGGCATTTAGGCCTAGTTTTCTTTCAGAAAAACAAAGAAGGCCTTGTGAATCAATCACACACAGGGTTCAGAAAGACATTGTAAATTAATTGCAAGGTTAACAGACCTTTCACAGAGACAAAAAAAATTATCTGTTGATCTGTGAGTCACTCCAGGATCTTTTCTCATGGACTGTGGGATATGTTTGGATAAGCCCTTCCCACTCTCAGCAGGCAACTGGAACGAAATTTGTTTTTACAAAAAGTTTAAAACTGGCAAATAATCTGCTCTTAGTAAGAATGTTTACCATAAAAAATCTGATCCTGTATGTTAAAATAGTGCCTTGTAGCCAAACTGGTTTTCTTTTTCACAGTGTGCTGGGAAAGAGGGCAAAATGATTATTTAACATTTATGAATTGCTACTATATGCTGTTGTTTGTTTGTTTTTTGGGCACAGTGTGCTTGACCAGCAGGGGCAGTGTCCAAGCCTGATAGCATGTGTGAAATATACTGCGGTTGAGCCAAACGAGACAGCTCGTGCTCCATTCCAGGCAGCTCTCCAAAGCACACCCCCTCCAAACTAAAGAAACACTGCTGTGCATGTATGCAAAGTGAAAGCCATGACACGTACAGCAGAGGCTTATTGTGAACTTATAGGCCTACTAAATGTTTTGTTGTTGTTTCCTTTAGACAAGGCATTCCTCTTAGAGGAGAAATCACAACATTTGTTCAGTATATACTCCCACTCAGTGGAACTCATTATAGTGTTACTAGCATTTGCAAGCATATGTGCAGTGATGTAATGTAATGTGTAATGTAATGAGTGCCACATGTCCCTTGTTTGGCATTAAGCATAAAGCAGAGTTTATACTAAAGCAACATTGTGGGTTGTCCCCAAATGCTAGTTCATACAAATATATTTTTGAAAAGACAACAGGTTTCACAGCTGTGTATTGATATGCCATTGTTTAATATGAATGTTCTGTTTTCACCTGAACATAGGGAAACAACAGACAGAAAGGAAAAATGTTTTTCCAATTTATTAAAATACTAATTTTCTAATTATTGAACACATATAAAGATTTTATAGCATGCTATCTACCAAATGAAATACATACATACAGCTGCACATTCACACTACTGACTAGTGTTAGTAAGTTAGGGAAACAAAAGACAGAAAGGAAAAATGTTTAAAACAAAGCCTTTTCATTTCTTTCTTCAAACTTCACCATTTAAGTCCTCTTGCTTACTAATATAATCAATTTATGGAAATACAAATTTTCCAATTATTGAACACATACAAATATTTTATAGCATGCTACCTACCAAATGAAATACATACATACAGCTGCACATTCACACTACTGACTAGTGTTAGTTAGTTTGCAATTATATATTCAGATACTGAAATGGACACACATTGTTTGCTATTTCTTTATCTTTATATGGAATGTTTTTTCCTTGTTTTGAGAGTCTGACACTTTCTCCTGAAACTGGACCCCCTTTAGGTCTCACCACCTAAAACCTCTGGGAAAACAAGCCATTGGATTCTACTGACACAGTAATGATATAGTCCTCCTCTGTGAGATAAACCAGGCCTTTCAGATATAATTCAAATAGAAAATGGACTGTGATCACAATAAAAAAGTCAGTTCTGTTTTGGGGCACACTTTGATCTTTACGAAGTTTTGCTGAAATGTTGTTGCTTTAGAAGTCTGAGAGCAAAAACATTTCAATAAATCTTTGGTGTTGCTTGAATGCCATGAATGTCTTCAAGTGTGCACAGGTTTGGGGATTGAATTTTAAGCAGTTTGCACTAGTGCTCACCAGAATGTGAGGCATGCCTCTTGCATTTTGATATCTGCTGCCTCTCTGACAGAGGGCTGATAACAGTGCATTGAGTGGGACCCAGTCTGAACCGCTTTGTCCCAGGGTCATGGTTCTCTGCCCTATAACGCACTGTACTAAGGGACTGAGGATAATTTATTACACCACGAGAAACACAAAACGTATATTTATTGCTTCTGTTGAATGAGCGGCCAGCTCTTGTCATTGATTTGATGTTCTTATGTTAATGTGCAAAAATCAAATCAAGCTCCATTTATTTATTTTGTTGTAGGTTTAGTCTGTGATTTATTTGACGCACTGATTTATTGCAAGATTCCTTTACAGTAAATGGGTGCATATTGCAGCACATGATTTATTTGTGTGATTTGTGTGAGGATTGTCCTAATGGAGCCCGCATGTGGACAGGTGTAACTCATCTTTTGACAGTGCTATCACAGAATGGT
Organism: Anguilla anguilla; assembly: GCF_013347855.1. Lineage (NCBI taxonomy): Eukaryota > Metazoa > Chordata > Actinopteri > Anguilliformes > Anguillidae > Anguilla > Anguilla anguilla. The sequence goes on along the minus strand of NC_049203.1, from coordinate 34,425,148 downwards.
ATTAATTACTTTCACACACTGTGATCAATGGAATGTAGTTCGCCATTCTCCACTGCTCTCCCATCAATACTTTTTAAAAGTGCTGTTTAAAAGTGCCACACTTCTTTTTCCAGGTTACTGGAAATGTGTATTTTGCAGCACAGGAAATATAAGTCTGTATGGACTAGATGACAGGGAAATTTTCGTTTTTACCTTTAAATGTAAGTCATGCTTGACTTCTTGCTGACAGAAGTAATTGTTGAAGTGAACTTTTTCTGCACCTTGTTTAATGTTGGCCACTGAATGAAACCAGTTCTATTTGTGAAGTATTTGAGATGCCGTAGGATTACCACAGGCTTCTGGTTGTAGTCAGTTAATCTTAACTCTTCTCAGTGTAAACTCTACCATATTGCCCTGCCTTAACTTCAGGGTGTTAAGCCAGGCCATAGGCAAACATATCAGATTTTTCAGCTGCATTTCTTTTGGTGTGCAGCTGCAGATGACATATTGGGGGGGAGGGGGGTTGTTTTTAAAAAAGAATACTATTGTAAAAGTAAATGAGCCGGTCCTTCTGCTGCACTGTTGTCCCATTAGCATAAAGAACGCTGACGCTGACAGATATGTGTGCAAGTAATGGGTGATTAAGGGGATTTGTAGATAAGTCAGCCAGGCGCTTAGTCAAGGCAAGTCTTGATTCATTGCACTGTTAGCCATTATACAGACAGCAGCAATAAAGATTTAAAAGTAGATTCTTCACTATTACAGAATGTTGGGCTCAACAGAATATCTAAATACTCAATGCGAAGAATGTGCCCATTCACTCAACATTCCTATTCTCTGTTAAATCATTGCTGCATTCATGAGACAGAGCTTTGTTTCGTTTGTTCATTACCATAGCTCTTAGTTTTAAATATGCACTTGAAATAGGCAATAATAGCAGCAACAAAAAAAAACAAAAAAAACAGAAATCACAATGTTGTCTTTATAAATGTGTGTTATCAGTGATAATTATTGGGCTCTAATTACATTTTTTAAAGAAGCATTTGTAAACACTGCCCTCTGGTGGCTGTGGGAGAGCACATAGCTGTCAAGTTAAATGTCAAAAACGTAGGCATGCAGCATTCTGAGCGCTTGTGAAAGCCATACACAGAAACGACCCTACGGAACAGAGCAGGATCTTTCAGAGAGGTTTATAGGTAAATGTAAGCTGAATCATCATTTGTATTGTGTGACCTAAGGAAACTTTGCGAGTGGAAAGAAAAACTAGTTTTCCAATAACAGCATGTACATTTTTTGATTCCGTTTTTTTTTTACACTCGACCAGGTGCGGTAGTATCTCGAGACTTGATTTGACAGTGAAAAGAAAAATGCTGCGTCAAAGGAGTGCAGAGGAATATCAAAGGGGTTTGCCCAGGAACCTCCCAGTGGTGAAGAAGTCAGCAGCCAAACTGCTCATTAACGGCAAGTCTTGGAACCAATTCATCCTCGTCCTGTGTGACCTTCACTGGCTCCGTGTCAAACACAGAATCCGTCCAAAAAATTCACCTACTGAAATAGTAATACTGACAATGCACTCCATCACCTCCCCCTCTCTCTCTCTCACCTCACTGACCTCCTGCTCTCCCACCAACCCACCCGCTCACGCAGGTCCTCTTCTGCTGAGAACCTCATCGCCCCAAAATTGAACCTCCACAGTTTTGGTGACAGAGCATTTTTCGGGGTTTTATGCAGGCTCTGGAACTCCCTCACCCCTCCAGTCTGAAATTCATAATCCATCATCATCTTCCTTTCACGTCTCAAATCCCAGTTTTTCTCCCTGGCCTATGAGTAATCTGCACCTCCCTCCCCCACACGCAGATACTCATGCACTCTCTCACACCTAGACCCCCCTCCCCATGGAAGTTTCTATTTCAGCCTTTCTTTGCCCAGACTTTTTGTTTATTTTGTTTATTCTTATGTACTTATGCTACCCAAATATGTCAGTATTTGTCTTTCCTTATATTATGTTTGTAATACTGTAATGTGATTACTATTATTATTGTTGTTGTTGTTGTTATTATTGTTGTTATTATTATTATTATTGTGATTGCAGGTCCAGAGTCAAGATTTGTAAGTCTGTCTGGCTTTATTTTATTTACTTGCTACACACAAACGAGGCAATCATCCCAGTGTAAGTGGCACAAACATGTTATTTGTTATGGAGAACATGGAACGAGCCAGGAATGAGCCAGGAACAAGCTTCAATCCTTCCCCCAAAAATTGTAATCCTGAAATACAGCATAAAGATTTTCACAAAATACCTGAAATATTAATATAATTGTATGAAATATTCTGACACCTATTTGATGGTAAGTCCTACTGATCGGGTAGCTGCTGCTCTTAAAATCCTCTTTTGAATTGCCAGTGTTTGTTGCTCTCTTATTCAGTATTATATTGCATGCTTTTGGAGATGTCATATATAGGGCCCAGACAAATGTTCAAGCAGGTAATCCTGTTGGCAGTATTCAGCAATGTTTGCCAGTCAGTACAGACTTGTAAATAATAATACAATTGGGGACTAATTATGAAGTAATTATCTGTGCAAAGAAATTAAATAATGCAAAAGGAAGTCAAACATGGACACACAAACAGCATCAAGGCAGATGTCAGAGTAAAACTGTATTATCAGTACATTGTATTCTAAAGGATTAAAGGATTCAATTTATTATGCATGTCTTGCCACTTATCTTTAGACCACAGGATCAAGATTACAACAGACCAGCATTTACAGACACAAAAACATAGCAAATGACTAAGATGCAGGCAAGGGGAAAACAGCAGTGAAAAATCTCTAAAATTACATGCATTTTTAAAAAGGAGCATGTGGTAAATGCAGTAAAACTGTCTCAGCAGGAAAATAAGATATACAGACCATTCAAGGGATAAATTTGCTTGGGAAGTTTATTTTACTTATTGGTATTTTTACCAATAAGACTGCCTCCTGAGCCATCCAAAATCAGATGGGAACTTGGTATTTAGCTGTAGAGAACCATTCTAACTGCATTGGGTTTCATTTAAGGTTTGTGGAGACATACATTACACCCAGCACCAGTGCATTAGAGATGCTTAGCAGATTGTTGGACGACATTAACAGTTTGGAGAGTTAGCTCCCTCTAGTTGTACAACATGAAAAGAGCTTCACAGACCTCGTCCAGTGGTCAGAAAGCATAATTCACAAAACTAACGATAAACTTTGAGCTGCCAATGAATGCATATCCACTATTGGCATAACTGGTTCACAGCCCGGACAGAACAAAAAATTCCATCAAGGTACAAAAAATCTCACTGAATATTAAAGCCCCACTCCCTAGAAAAGGAAGAGAGTTTCACAGATTCCTGAATGAAAATTATGACATTTCATTTATGAACTGTTGGAGGGGAGGTAGTTTACAGTGTTGCTGATGATGACAATGAATATGTCACAGGAGGGATTTCAGTGCTATATATAGTACCATAAAAATTATGGTAACCATAGAGAAAATGTGTTTTTTGTTATTTTTAGCTGCTTCTGTAATATGTTAGAACATATACACATGTAAATACCATGAAATAAAAGTGATTGCCTGTGTACTTTAGTTTTGTATTCATCTTTTGATCTCAAATCCAAGTGCCTTACGTATACAGCAAAAATAGAGCATTTCACTCTACCATTACCAGACTTTAAGAGGGCGCTGTAAATGTTTCAGCAGACTTGGCAGCAACGGTTGTTACAAATTCTGTTGATGCCAAAAGAAATGCATGGTCTTATGGACACTGTTTCCACATCAATTTCAATCGAAGGAAGAACGGACAAACTGACAATGACTATATTTTTCTAACTGAGAGCATTGGACTTTTTACTTTAACTAAATGTGTTACATTTAGGCTGACACTGTTGGGGGTCAGTCCCCTGCCATGATACCTTATGAGCTGCAATCCTTTTTGATCCCTCTGTTACTGTCTTTGTTTTCTCCCAGGCTGAATAAAGCAAAAAATATGAATGGAGGGTGGGCTGTCCTTTTTATTCAAGAAAATCTCTCAGCTTCAAGCAGGCACCACAGATCCCAGGCCACGCCTTTTGCTGTTTCTTTCCCATGAGCTAATGCAGATCCTAATGCACATTAATTGGGCTTGACTGAATCGGAATCTGAATCTGATTCTGGAGACCTATGTCTTTTTATTATAATTGCCCTTAGAGCAGTTAAATGTATTTGACTGGATTTAGGGGTGTGTTCACTTAAATATTTAGTGCATCACTAGTGATATCACAATAATCAGTAAAAATAACACTTATGATTTTTTGTTGTCCATATTGTGCAGCCTTGCATTACATCTCCGAAGTACCCATATGGAAAAAAAACATGTAATACAAATATTTAAAATATTGGTTAATGTATTTGGAATATAGTGTAAGACAATATACATTTTTTTGTACTTTCATACGGTAAATGTACATAAAATATATGGCAATTCTATACTCTTTATATTATTATATATTTATACAGTGAGCTCCATTATGTTTGGGACAAAGACATTTTTTTTCTTGATTTGTCTCTATAATCAACAATTTTATATTTGTAATCACATTTTGTTAAAGTTCACAAAGCTGAGAATATGCACTTTAACCATACGTGAATTGTTTGATTACAAATCTAAAATTGTGGTAAAAATATGTATTTGTCCCAGACAGTATAGAACTCACTGCATGTTATCTAATGCCTGTAATGTAATGCTTCTAATAATATATAAAAATAATATATAATGTATCCATGAATTAATGTATTTGATTTTTTGTCAGTCTATTCATTTAAAGGATCTCAAATAAACTGCAGTAATATTGTGTGATACATGTTTAAATTCTGGAACTGTGTCTGATAAGAAAATGTGTAACAATAGATGAACTTGAAAGTTGCGCAAAAGAATGATAACCTGAATTATGGTACTGAATGGGCAGTATTGAATGTCTCACCTCACGGTGTAGTTGTACTGCTATGATTAATAAATCACATGTTTTCAAACCAACTCCCATAACAAGGCTGTTTTGAATATTTGGAAGTTCCAAGTAAACATCCATGCTCAGCGTCCAGTTGCTGGAAATGAGTAATTGTTATACTCGTTTGCTCTGTGTTGAGTGGTGAGTATGTAAATCACTTGGATTTGTGCAGTGATGTCTATGAACCCACAGGGTTAGAACATTTTAGTTCAAGTAAATGAGCAAAGTCTGCAGAATATTTTGACATAGCTTTTTTATTAGCTTTGGGACTGCTGGAGCTGACAGATATTTGTGCAGGTAATGGGCGATTAAGGGAACTTGTAGCTGACTCATGCAAGCTCAGTCAAGGCAAAGTCCTGATTCATTGCATCGATTGCCACTATACAGACAGTAGCAGGTGTGCAAATAAAGATTAGAGAGAAAATTACCCACAATTACAAAGTGTTGGGTTCAATAGAATATCTAAATGCTGAATGCTATGGGTGTGCAGTACATATTCTGCCCCTGTCCAGACTCCAAATGACTGTACTCAATACTTGAAGTAGAGCCGCATTTAATTCCATTGATATGAGAGCTCTTAAGGTTATATAAACTATGCATAATTGTGAAATGTTAAAAATAAAAGAAATAAGAGTAATAAGGTTATTGTGCTCACAATGTGTGTGGATTACTGGCCTCAGATTATATTTTTAAGGAAATGTTTTCATACACTGCCCTCTGGTGGCAATATAAAAAAAAACATTTAAGCATTTTTACCTGGCCTTCTGATAGCTTATATGAATAATTTAATGCTGTGTTTTGCTCAACACAAAAGATTGTCCCTGTCATTTTTGAGAGTGTGCAGACATGTGAAAAAATGTAACCCATACAGAGAAATTGCACATAGACATTGCCTCAAAAGATCAGGAATTTGCGCAGGAATGCAAGTTTGGAAATATTGTAATAATGTCTCAGTTTAGAGAGTTTTGTGAAGGTTGCATTTCAGTTAGTTAAACAGGCATATCCGTGGTCAATCTCAATGTAGAGAAGGAGTGTGGCTAGAGCACTGGGAGTAGGCAGAGAGCTGGGGGGAGTGGTTAAATTGGTCTGCAGTCGCAGATGATGCCAACTAGATAATTACATTACATTTTATTTGGCAGATGCTTTTTATCCAGTATCAGTTCTCCATAGTCATGAATATCAAGTCTAGTTCACACAGTAAGCATCAGTCAGTTATGACAATAAATTAGAAGTGAGCCATGATTACAAGAGCTGCAACATCAAGATGAAGATGCAAATGCAACACGGAAGTGAAGCTTGAATGGGGGTGGCCCTGCAGAGAAGTTAGAATTAGTCAAGGTAGTCTGAAGAGATGTGTCTTCAGACCCCAGTGGAAAATGGGCAGTGACTGAGTGGTTTGTGGAGGAATGGGGAGTCCATTCAACCACTGAGGAGCTAGGTAACCAGATCCAGCCTTTATCTGTTCTACCTGCAGTGAATCCAGGCAGAGGAGAGGACTGAGCCACATATACAGTTACCATTGTTGACTTATTTGCATACTGCGTGTGATTTATATGACTCTGTAAATGAACCAATTAGAAGTATTAGTTTCTTCTGAAACCGAAACTATGAACCATCCCAAACAGGGAGACAGTGCAGTGAGGAAAGGATGGACATGTAAGCGGGAGAAACAGTGAAAGAATCTTTGCTGGGGCAAACATTGTGACAATGTTGCAGCAGCGTTGCAGGAAAGCCAGCCCGCTGCCATCTTTGAGCTGGCAGAGGGGCAGGTAGAGGACCAGGCGCTCCTACAGAGACAGATGCAGGCACACCCAGTAAAACAGCCGCAGCCAATTCCCTCAACAGCCAGGTACATTGGACTCCAAAAGCCATGCATGTCCTCCTCAGAGGACATGGAGGCATACCTGGTCATATCTGAGAGGAGGGAAATTGCCTGTAGGAAGTCAGCAAAGGGGCGAGCTGTGAGTCTTCTCCCCTTGTTCACCAGGGAAGCCCAACAGGCGGCACACTTGACTGCCGGCGTCCTCCATGGCAAATTTCAACAGCCTGAGGAACACAGTAGAGGACACCAGTCACCCCATTACCCTAGCACAGGAGCTCCATACTCATCAGTGGCTCCAGTCTCTTCGGGGACGTGGGTTCAAATCCCACCACTGCCAGCATTTTAACAATTGATCAGCCAGAATTGATACAACAGAATATATGGAGACAACATGAGTATGAGATAACAAGAAACTATTTATTACAATGAATTTAAACACGTCACTCACAAACATTGGACATTACCAAACATGAGCTGCAAAGTTTAATGCAAATGGAATATGAATGACTGCTTGTATGTGCACCATGAGATCAGTCAACGGGTGTTGCATAAGCAAAAGCAAACCAACAACAAAAAATAAGCAGGCTGCACAACCACAGCTGCTCAGTTGCGTGGAGGAGAGGGAAAAAGTGAGAGCTGAGTGAGAGGGAAAAAATAGAGGCATGCCAGGTGTTGCCAATCAAATCGGGTTGGGCACTGGGACTACCCGACGCACCTGTAACTTACAAGACAACATCCCCGCCAGCAGAGAAGCCAAGGGGCACAGAAGACACAGTCCTAACACGCTTAATGGTGGAGGTGGTTGAGCAGGTGACACTCAAGCAGTTGGTGCTGAGCATACCAACTGCCACTGCCAGCTGGGTGTGCTGCCACTGAGCAACCACACTGGAAGCCATTGTTGCCCTGGTGGAACACCACATCAGTAACCTTCAGCCTTGCTACATGACTGTTGCTCCACCGCTGAGGAAAACGCAGCCTCCCCTACCTCGGCCGACGCCCGAGAGGAGACCATGAGGCAGACCCTCGTGGCACCCGAGGACACGTAGAGAGCTTCTCCCATTTCCCTTTCCCCTCACAACACTTTTTTCTCTTATTCCTCCTCACAGCAGCCCCCGGTTTCATGGCTGCAGTGCTGGACCCACAGAAGCTTCCTCAAGTGCCTGGGTAGGAGTGCTGGCAGTGTGAGCGATTCAGCTGTCCCTTAATGGAGGTGGGCCAGATGGTGCAGGTCGCTGGTTCCCCAGTGTCCTCCCCCAGACAGGAGGGTTGTACCATAAGGCTTCAAGGGGCTATGCACCAGGCTTTGCTGGATTCTGGGTGCAGATAGACCATGATTCATCAAAGACAGGTTTGACCTGAGGCATTAGTGGAAACATCATGCAACTCCAAAAGGTGTGTGCATGGGGATATTTACAATTTGCCTGGGGTGCCAGGGTAAATTTGTCATGAGGGGAAAATGCAGAGATTGAAGGCTGCATTTAGCTCCTGCCTGTCACACCCCCTCTCATTAGGTATGGATTAGCCTGGGTTCCCCAATTTAATGAATAGGTATGTGGGGGTGCACTCATGATAGACCAGAACATATCAGTTGTGTGATGTGTTCAGTGGTGACACAGGGTCCTCCGGGGGTCAGAGTTGGGAGAGCCTTTTAAGAGAGCTCCTCTGGTTTCCACTATCCTAAACCCAGAAGACTTTCCAGTCGATGATACCCAATACTTTGCCTTTGATCAAGTGATGAAAATTTATGGTCACGAGGAGTAATTCTGGAATATCCCTGGCTCACCCATATGAGGCGCCGTTTGTAAAAAGTGAAACCCTGCTCAATTTTGCCACATAAAATTGTAATTGCTGTTTAAAGAGTCTTTCATCAATACATGATTTTAAAATTATATATTATTTATAAATATGAATGTTAAATGTAAATGCCAACATAAATATTCATGTAAATGATAAATGTAAATGTTCAATGTAAATGAGAAAAACAAATGTAGATATTAATATAAATGTTAAATGTAAATGCAAATGTTAAATGTAGAAACTACATTTTTGGCATACATGCTAATTGGCCATGCCAGTTGTGTAAAGTCCGTTTTTTGCATGAAGGAGAGCGAACTCAACTACACCCATGCAAGCCCACAGAGGCGGAGAAAGCAATACGCTGTTTTCTTTTCACAAAAATGAAGAGACCTACAAGAAATTGGTTTTTCTTGGTATTGGTAGAAATATGAAAAAGTGACATTTCCAAATTGTAGTGCATTTTTTTTACACTTGGTGCAGCTAAATTTTGAAACATTGAGCAGGGTTTCACAGTGTGCAACTTCTTACAAAATGTTTTTTTTTTTACAAAAGGCACCCCATACACCCATACCTTTCCTGGATTAGGGAAAGATTCTACTGAGTAAGTTGTAACACTCAAATAGGAGAGGAAATCTCCTGTTTTTGGTGCCGAAATGCCATTGGGAAATGTTTTTCTAGGCGGCTGATCGTAATCATAAATCTGGTCGCCTCGGGGCTGATAAAACACTGAGTACCCATTACCATTGATGGAGATAGGTGGGCCATTACATTATGAGCATTTTAGCAGACACTCTTATTGAGAAGAGCAACTTACACAACTTTTACAGAGCATGTACATTGAATCCATTTATACAGCTGGATATATACTGAAGCAATGCAGGTTAAATACCTTGCTCAAGGGTACAATGCCAGTGCCCTACTCGGGAATCGAATTTGTGACCTTTAGGCTAAGAGACCAGTTCCTTACCCATTGTACTACACTGCCACCATTAAACTGAAGTGCACAGGGGTATCGCTTTGTGTTGGTTTTGGTAGATTACACCATGCTAAGATACTCCAAGGTTTGGCTAAGAGTGTTGCAATAGTACTGTTTGTAGTTAATGTCCGAGGTTGGAACACCAAAAGAATAAGATTCTAACTGATCAAGGTAAATCATTTAGGTCACTTGCAGTATGCAAATTGTATTGGTTGTTGGGTAATAAATCAATTTGGACCTCCATCTACCATCCCCAAACCGACTGCTTAGTAGTACCGTTTAATAAAACACTGCAAACATTTATCTGTAAATTCATTCATGAAGATAGCTGTAATTGGAATAAGTGGTTGAACTCTCTTCTTTTTTCAGTGCATGAGGTTCCCCAGGCCTCCATGGGATTTTGTCCCTTAATTACTTTTTGGCAGGCAGCCTTGTGGTGTGCTGGACCTAGTTAATGAAAGCTGAGAGGAAGATCCAGGCACTAGCAAAAAAGGGAGTCAGTACATTCTCAAACTGTGAGCAGAACATCACACATTAGGGCAATTATAATGGGAGGGCAGTTATAACTAGGGCAATTTGCTGCAGGTGCATGAACAGCAGCCTGCATACCACAGAGGGCATTAACAGACAATTTACAATTACTTCCTTTTTCCAACTCAAAATCGCTTAGGTGACGATGACCCTTTGTGATCACACAGCACATCAGGGATGGTATTTATGAGGTTGTATGCCTGACAGGGTCAGAGCAACGCAAATATATCACTTCAAACTCCTGAAGGTGTGGAGTAAAGCAGTCGCTGCCTCTGGTTGCTACAGTGTTCATGAGGGACAAGTTGGGTCCAGAAGCAACAAAAGCTACTCAAAAGCTCAAATCAGTGAACAATGGCATAGTACTCAAGCCACTATAATTATTTCCAACTCAAAAAATCATGAGTGTCATTAAAACACAGAAAAATATTGGGTTTGTAAACACTGTTGGTGAATCACTGTAACAAAACAAATTGCTGGTGGTATGTGAATACTACATCATAAAAGGCTTAGTGCCAACACAAAGGACAAAGTTAGCATCAAAAACCCACACAACAGTGCTATGATGCTATTACCTATATGCTCACACATACGCAGTGCATCACAGAGAGCGCCCTCTAGCACAAACTATTGTAACACACAGTAGTAAAAGTCTAAGAAACTGGCACAAACCCATGACTTTACTCACAAATATAGTCAGGTGTGTCAAACAGCCAAACTGGGTGAGGCTATCACACTGACAAGCTACACAAAGCTACACCCCAAAACCATGTGGGCACAATGTATGCTGCAATCAAGACAGCCACAAAGTTTTAACAGTTACTAGCATGGCACAGTTGGCAATAAGCACAAAATGAATGTCTTTGTTAACAGCAATGACACAAGAGTGTAATTAAAACTGGGTACTACTAGCTGTTACCTAAAAGGTGTTTTTACATAAAGACCCCAGTACCTACCCATCTAGACAACAATACTAAATATCTATGTCCTGTCTATCTTCATGGCTTACTGGGCAAGGGGTTATTCAAGAGCTATATTGCAACAATTGATCTGAAAATGCTCACCCCTGACAGAAGAAAAAATTTTTTAAATTTAACAAAACAGTCTCCCAATAGTTTTCTAGCTGAGCCTCCAGCCCCTCTACCTTACCAGGTAAACTTGATAATATACTAAAAAAAAAATACTTGATAATATACAAAAAAAAAAAGCAGCACCCAAATGGAATCATCCAACACCGACACTAATTCTTTAAATCTGGAGAAAACAGGGGAGAGCAAAAATACACAAAACAAATGCACAAGGTCCCAAAATATACAGTATACAGCCTCCGCTCATTACTGACCGCAAACAGAAAGGATGACAGAGAATGAGGTTGACGGATAAAAAAAAATTAAATTACTTTCATTCTCTGAAAATACAAAAAAGACTCACAAGCACATTGTTGTCAACAAGATATTCCGAGAGAGAGCATGACTGGAGAGCATGACTGGAATCGACCTTGTTTTGAAGACCCCTGGGAAAAGGACAGGTCAGGAGAAAGTAGGGGGACAAAGGCTTTCATAATGGCATGTCATCAGGGACAGTTTGTCTCACTGCCGAATCGCTGTATCTCACGTGCTTAGTGGAAGACCTGGCCGGACTTCATGCCCATACAAGGTTCCCCCCTTTTCCCTACTGTGCAGTCTCTGGCTCCAATTTGTACAACATGGTGGTGCCCAAAAACTGTGGTTTCAAAATTCTTTTCACCAAGCCCATGGAAAGGCAGTGGGTGATGTCACAGAGAACTGGTCCATATTGTTTCGACAGAATTTGGTCCAGGTGGCTGTAGCTTCGCTTCTTCTCCCACTCAAGGGGAAGGGCGGGAGGGGTCTTCTGACAGCCTGGCAGTGAGATGGCTCTCCAGCCTGTTAGGTAGTGGAGGGGTGTGGTCAAAGTGCCAGGTGCAGGCGTAGAGCTGGGGAGAGTAGTTAAGTTGGCCTGCAGCCGCAGCTATCGGCAACTAGATAATCACATCTAGCCTTTTTCTGTTCTGCCTGCAGTGAAACCAGGGCAGGGGACTGAGTCACAGTTACAGTTACGAAGAGCAGTGTCTGTACCATTGTTGACTCATTCACACACTGCGTGTGATTTCTGTGCCTGTCAATGAACAGACTAGAGTGAAACCCTCTGCAGTGAGTCTTCCATCGTCTGAACCACAAACAACAATGAACCTGTTACAGTCAATTTCTCTGACTGAGTAACAGAATGATTATTTGAGTTATGGTACAGAATTACCATTGTTGGGCTCCATACCCCATAGCATTGGGCTATTGCACTGCTGTGTGAAAACAGTGTTTTTTAAATCCTCACTTAAAAGATTGTTTTGAATACCTGGAAGTAAAGTTTATAAAATCCTTGCTCTGCAGTCATTGCTTTTCAAGTATCTCCAGGCATTTAACTAACAGACATGTTATCAACAGCAGCCCATTTAGATTGACAGAGTTGATTTGTTCTGAAAGAGAGAGAGAGAGGGAGGGGGGGAAGAGCACATGAGAGAGAGGGGGGAGAGCACGAGAGAGAGAGAGAGAGCATTGACTTGTGTAAAAAGCACTGGTGTTAATGGCAGCTACCTACAGCGGGGTGTCCATTTGTGATCAGACACCATCAATCACCCTGACAGGCAGAACCTATTTAGCTTATGTTGATAAATCAAATCACTTCTAAATGATATTGCTCAGTGGGTCTGACTCTTAATTCACACACACTTTATTTTTCAGTGAATGTGGCATGACAAATTAAAAATAAGTACAAATGAAATTTTGCATGAAATTGCATGAGAAAAATGGGAGATCAGACCTGGTATCCATACTGCAAGAAAACTCTTTCAGAGAGTGCAGCCTTCCATTGCCCTTTCCTTCTTTACTCAGTCAGTGACAGACATGGATAGGAACACATTAAAAGGTGGGTATAATTTTACATGTGTGCTACTTAAGTAGAGTTTTAAGGAATTCGTACTTTTCAGAGTATCTTCTAAAGCCTCGATGATATATGCACTCTATCTTCGGTAAGGAAAGGAAAACTTTACACCCATTCCTATACCTAAGAAACCTTGTCCAAAAGAATGCAATCATTGCATTCTTTTGGACAAGGTACCTGTTCATGAATTCACAGATGGATATGTGTTGGGAAAGGGGAGGGGGGGGTATGCAATTTTTGTTTGATTAAATATCAACAGCTCCATCAAGGTGATGTTACAAAAGCCAAACAATTTCAGCTCCTGGTCGTTAAAGTGCATAATTTGAAGGGTTTTTTTTACATCACAGTGATTAGTTGCAATAGACCTCTGTCTGTATCCAAGGAAACTGTTATTAGTCTCACCAATGTCTTGCACAAACTAACTGAGTTCATTTTTATGGGTAATCTTAATTGGGATTGGTTTACCTGTGCAGCAGACTGCTTTGAAGAATTATGTAACTTGCTGAACCTTAAGGGACACAAAAGTCCCAAAAGCAAAAAACATCCATTGAACATTGTGAGTTGCAGTCTGTCACTCGACTATAAACTGGCCTTAACAAGTGAACAGGAAAAAACTAATGAGACATACATTACATTACATTACAGGCATTTAGCAGACGCTCTTATCCAGGGCCACGTACAACAAGTGCATCAGACATACACATGCAGCAACCAAGAATGAGAACTAATTAGAGAGCACACAATGAGACAGGAACACTGGAAAGGGTTGTGAGTGCCCTCTGGTGGTCCCTCAAGGGCAACATGACAAATACTTGCATTGGGTTATATCATATCTCTTAAAGGCATGCTACGCAATTTTTTTATGGCCCTTCTAGACTCTGTTTGTAGTCAAAGAAGTCGCATCCTCCTTTCTCAACCTCACCCACACCTCCATTGAGGACGTACCCTCAAGCACTACAAGCAAAATGTCAAGCAAAGAAGTGAGGTGGTCAGAGATATTGAAAATAGCATCTTTAGCAACATTAATTATTCCATATAGATGGTAACAGTAATTAGGCAGTGTTATAATGATCTTTACAATGAGTGCACCCCTTAGTTTGTGGGTAGCTACTCCATAGTGCAGATATTTTGTGTTTTCCTCGTTCAATATTTAGCTATTCTACACATCCATCCACCCATTATCTATACTCTCTAATTCTGGGCAGGGTAGCTGGGGATGCTGGAGCCTATCCCAGCATGCATTGGGCAAGAGGCAGGAATACACCCTGGACAGACTGCCAATTTATAACAATGCAGACACGCCATTCACTCACATGCTCATTCCTGTCAATTCAGTTCCCAATTGAAATAAATGCGGGTGAATTACAGGTAGCTAGCTATGTTGCACCAATAAACAGTTACAGCAGCTCCCATAGGGGGAAGACATCTTGATGGGAGAACAGAATTTGTTACAAAAGCTACCCAACTTCGATCATCCAGCTGCCTAACGTAACTAGGTAGCGTTAGCAGCGCTAACATTACTTACAGGACCAACAGAAAACAGGCCAACTCCACGTCACTTTTCATCCCCTTGAAAAACTTCAGCTGATGCCACCAAAGCAATTCCAAGGTTGACTTAAGTATTGAATGAGCCCTGCTAGCTTGTCTTTTTGCTTCACTGTATCCAGGCTTCTTAGCATTTGTCATTGCAGCTGACAAGCAACACACACTTCTGGAATTTGATTCCAAACCACAGGCTCTGTAGCCATGCCCACCCCTCCCCACACAGAAAAGAGTGCCACGCCCAGAAACATCCCACATTTTAGAATACTACAGGTAAAAGGTGTACGAATTCAGTGAAACTAAGTAAAGACATAGATTGCCAGTGCATCTTAGATATGCCTTGGCATGGTTATTTTATTATATTTTCAAGAAAAAAAATATTGCATAGTCTGCCTTTAACAGCTGACCAGGCCAGACAATAGGACTGAATTTGGATGTTATGCTAGACTCACTGTCAAGAGAAAACTCTCTCAAATGTAAAATATTAAATTTCTTACTCAGGTTTTGATGATGTATAAAATGTTATCAATGCTAACATTCCTTGGATCTTGTTTTTTTATTCTTTATTTAGCATAAAATATAAGTCAAGGTGGTATCTGTCTAGTCACTTGTGTTACACACTTACGTTACAAATCCAGGTCAACTGCTGTAAAGCTGGATGGCTGTCAACAAAAATTCAATTTTAGATACCACTAAACTTTGTTTAGGTACTTATTTATGCTTAACAATGAGCCATTTTCACCTGCATTCTACCTACTGTAGCTATCTGTCATTAGCTTACTGCAGAGACATATGGGTTCGTGCATACCAATTTTGTGGGGAGAAATACACGTGGGGGTGGTCTTTGTAGCTTTAGCTGGAGAGCATGGGAAATACTTGCAAATCAGTACATTTAGGAAATAACCAACCAACCAAAAAAAAAATGTAAATGGTATGTCGGACTTCAAGCAATTGCAAACAAAATGAAGAGGAAAGTCTTAATTTAAATCAGTATAAAATGTTTTGCAAACCTACTCGTAAAATGATGTGTAGTTGTGTAGTTATCTAACTGTATGACAGTTTCTGCTTGTTAACACCCATGCGCACTTTCAAACACAGGGATCATTTTCTTACAAATTATTCAATAAGTGAAAACGAAAACTAGCATGCACAGGACAAGAGGTTTGGAACCACTGGATTAGTGGATCTCAAGGCTCATCGTGATTCACCAAAGTGGATCTCTTTCCATGACGAAGTGGACACCACTGCCATAAATTGTGTAACACTGTTACTGACAGTGTAGAAAATTTGAAATTGTAATAAAGCAGAGATAAATTTGTCATTAAAAGCAACACTGTACTGTACAAGCAAAGCTTCAACCTCTCAGCATGAAAAAGGATTGCATTATGCTACCCATAATGCGTTGCGACCCTGTCACTTGGGGCCCTGCGAGAAATAACAAGTGAGGAGGGAACATATCGTTACACAGCTGTGGAGTGTGACTCGGGCTTAAGTCTTGCAATTGCAAATTTATATCGATATGCCTCCAAAAAAACCAGCTCCAGCTGCATCTGGTAATAAGAAAACACAAGAAAAGAAGAAGGAAAAAATAATCGAGGTGAGGCATCTTGTGGCAAATGAAACAAATACCCGTACCGCGAGCTAGCCGCCTACCCCCTTTTAGCTAGCTACGAAGCCAGTCCATGCTGCATTCACGGCCTCGTTGTATGGCGGCTCTAACGCGGATTTCTCTGGCCTGAGCTAACTAACATTAGCCTGTTAAGCAGTAAGCTATGTAGTTTAGCTTGCTAGCTAAGTTAGCTAGTGCTACTATTGCTGGCCAACGCTAACGTTACTTTACTCTCAGCCTAAGGCCACATTATGTGAATGACACTGGTCCATGTTTTAGTTGACTAGCGTTAGCTGTTCTTATATTATTCTCAATTAAAACTTTAGCAGAAATTGATGAAATAGACGCAGTTATGGTGGAGTCAATACAGCTAGCTAGATAGTTAAGTACAATAGCTAACTAATTCTTAACTAGTTCGTGAATTATCTGTTCATGATCATATCTGTGAGGCCTAAATTAGCTTACTCGTGAGCTAATGTTACACTGTTCGATTTCAGGTAGCTACCACCAACCAGCTAATGTCGGCTGGGTAACTTCCCTTGCGAATCACTGCATATGGGCTCCAGCTAACGTTACTTATACTGCTAACTTAATTCACAACGACGGCGTTATGAATAAATAGTTTTCACGACTGCTAGTAGAAATTCAAGCTAGCTATGCAGCCAGCCGAGAAAATACTGAACCTGTCAGTTCGTGCTAGGTAGCTAGCTCCCTGTCGACGTTTGCAGTCTTTCAATTCTGCATTTTATTTGTTTTTCAGAACAAAAATACAATGTTCCACGGTCTATTATGTGCCATAACCACTCATGTCAGCAGCCGCGTGTCCTGAAACTGTTAGCCACCCCAAATCAGTGAACGTAAACTAACAGCTTTTTTTCACTTAAGGACAAGACATTTGGTTTGAAAAACAAAAAGGGAGCCAAGCAACAGAAGTTCATCAAGACTGTCACGCACCAAGTGAAGTATGGACAGCAAAATGCCCGACAGGTAAGCGACATGTTTACTGTCTCAGAATATCGTGCCTTACATAATTCATAAGTGATAGATCCTGCACTAGCCAGGTGAGTCTTATTGATCATGTATGAATATTGCCACTGTTAACTTATTATATTGCCTAAGAAGCCGACAATAAACTTTTAAAATATACTTTGCCAACCCTTGGAGTCAGTGTTATAAATTGTACTCATCCTCGCTGTT
This sequence comes from Anguilla anguilla, assembly GCF_013347855.1. Lineage (NCBI taxonomy): Eukaryota > Metazoa > Chordata > Actinopteri > Anguilliformes > Anguillidae > Anguilla > Anguilla anguilla. Next base: position 34,407,732 of record NC_049203.1, on the reverse strand, counting down.
GAAGACTGGTAATTCTCAGCCCTGTTCTTGTTATCCGTCCGCTGTGACAGAAGTGAACATTTGAGGTATATCTGTTTTAACATTTCTGTTGGCTTAACATTGTCCCAGATTGCTGCCACCGAAGGTGATAAGAAGAAGGTGGACAAGAAGAAGGAGCTGTCTGAGCTGAATGAGCTTTTCAAACCAGTGGTTGCCACTCAGAAAGTCAGCAAAGGTACCTGGGTTTATGTTAAAATATGGGCGTTATGACTTGCCACAGCTGTTTTCAGTGTAGCTTTCTGTGGTGTGAGGAGTTGTGCCTCTGCTCTACCATCTGCTTTTCACCCTCACCTTTGTGTCAAAGTCCTGAAGTCTGTTTCTTGAAGATCCTGAAAACTACTGCTCTCCGGAACATACCTTGCGTTCCATTGTGGACTCTTACTCCCTAGATTTTGTATTAGCAGATGGGTCTGTTGCCTACCATTGGTGAGCACTTTCCCTTAGACTTTTGGCAAGCATCCCAATTTTCAATTTCAGTTTTTGAAATTGACTATTTTGTAAAGTACGAAAGTTAGGTTTGAATTAATTCAAAGTGTTCTTTATGATTCAAACTCATGTACAATTGAATAATTGATACTTCAGTCAGTTATCAGTTTCACATTCCAATAGATATCATTTTCAGTATATAATTTCCTATTCAATCTCAGCTGTAATCTGTTTGAATTTTAAGTTTTAATCATTTTGATGCTTGTATGTTCTGCGTGTTGCATTCTGAATTGTACTTTTCTTTGAATATGTATCGTACTGCATATGTATTATTTTCACATTTACATGTTTCAAAAGCAGTACGTTTTTGTATCTTAATTAGTGCATTTGTGTGCACTTAATTGTTTATTTGAGTAAATATTTGGAAAAAGACTCAATATATAGTTTTTACTGAACTGAGAAGAAATGGGTCCTTAAAATTAACCCCTACCAATGTGTCTTTGCTAAGCTATATGATAACTCCTTGGATTCACACATTTTGTGACAATGCTGAGGTTTTTTGGAAAACTACCAGAATATTAATTCTCAGTGCTATTTGTGCAGTTATTCATCTGGTTTTTGTAGTTGGTCAGTCTTTCCTAGTTTTAGTGGTGTAGCTACGTTCACAGTAGTGTTCACCAAATTAATTGTTCACTATTTATTTGCAATGTAGTTGACAGGTGAAGCCTGAGATAAATTTCCACTTCTGAGGAGCCAATCATTTCTGCCATATTCTATTTTGAAGAACACTTCTTGAGTATACTTTGATGAAGGCTTTGTTTGACACTTTCTGGGGTTTTTGACATTTTCGTTTTGGTGTATGTTTTCACTTTGCCCAGGCAGTTTTTGTTTTTTGTGCGCAATGAAGCATATTTCACATATTTAGAGATGTTTCTGATGACTTGCCGGCATTTTAATGGCAGGTACATAATAATTAGGGATTTATGGTCTAAGGCTGGAAAGTACACTTCAAGTAACTCCTAAGCAGGTAGTACAACAATGCTGTTTCCGGACTATAATAACCAGCTGTATAATTTGATTGGATGTTTAAAAAACTACATTCATTGATTGTATGTAAAAATATATATATATATTTTTTTAAAAACAGTTTTTAAGTTACTCTGGATAACAGTGTCTGCTAAATGCTGAAGTGTAATGTTATATAAAGAGTGTTTTGTTTGGGATCTGTTTGTTTTTCCACTGGTTTATTCATAGTTGGCAGCATATCCCATTGTTTAGATTTAGACACTGATCCAAAGAGCACAATCTGTGACCTGTTTCTTCACAGTACTTGTGTCACATGAACCATTCGCTCATTTTGCTATTCTCTCCAGGTGTGGACCCAAAGTCAGTGCTGTGCGCTTTCTTCAAGCAAGGGCAGTGCACCAAGGGAGACAAGTGCAAGTTCTCCCATGACCTGACGCTGGAGAGGAAATGCGAAAAGCGCAGCGTCTATTTCGACGGCAGGGATGAGGAATTAGAAAAGGGTACAGACTTGCTGTTTTTTGTGTTTCCAGGCTGAATTTGAAGTGTTGGCTTCCTGTACCACTAATAGGATAAAATAATATGCCAGTCAATATTGACATTTGTTCACGTTGGAGTATATTTACTGAAATGTAGGCTGGTAATTAGTATCAGTTCCTCATGGACCCCTTGGATCCTGATCTCTTACTGTCTCTGCTCTGTTTTGTTTTTGTTTTTTTGCTCCTAAAATGTTCAACAGACACCATGGATAACTGGGACGAGAAGAAGCTGGAGGAAGTTGTGAACAAGAAGCACGGAGAGGCCGATAAGAAGAAGGCGAAAACGCAGATTGTAAGCTGTAACCGTAGCCTCCAGCGCTGTACTTCTTGCTCAAGCCCAATCGCGGCCATCTGCCCGTCCCAGAGCCGTCCACAGTGAATTGAGGAAAAGAGCCTTTAGTCGCAGTCAAGCTCATTTTCTTGGTGATGTTATAGCCAGGGCCACCAGTTGGTCTCCACTATGTGACCTGCAGGGATTTAAACTTGTATTTTGGTGGTTGATCTAATATGAGGAGAGGCAGAAAGGAAAGTGAGCACGGATGGAAGTTTAAATGCTATGAAAAGCATATCTTTGAGCCAGTGGTCTTCGCTCCTGGTCCTGGAGAGCCGCAGGGTCTGCTGGCTTTCGTTGTTACTCAGCACTTGAGTAGCACAGTAATTGATCAATTAGTGCCGATGATTACACTGTCAATTCAGGCTGATGAATAGGCACAGTTGGCTCTGGCGTGATTAGGGCTGAGTTTCCCATTACAGGGTTTATTACTGAACCAAGATGTAGTGCATTAGCTGTATATGCTATCTAACGACACTTTTTTCAGTCCAATTGTCCATTGGGCTGTAATTATCATTGGGAACAAACAAAAACCCCAAATGCAAAAATGAGGTAAATGTCCTTCGGATTCATATGCTGGGCCCAAGTACATCGGCTGTGTGTGACAAATTTGGTCATAACTACAAGGTTGGACTTGGCTACTTCCAGCCTTGTGATCAGAATTCACAGTGAGTATGCCAAGTGCAAATTAGTTGTTAGCTATGCCTGGTCTCAACAGTGCACATCCATGTGAATCACATGAAATGGCAGTTGTTGCTAAGCAACGCTCACTGTTAAACTACCTTTGCGGTCGCCACTCCAAAATTATATCCATCGTATAACTAAAATGGAGAACACCATTTTGAAAAGGAAGGTTTACTTTGCAAATGCTGTAACTGGGAAACTTAAAGAGCTGTATAGCCAACATAGCGACTTACTGACTGCCATACTAAATTAGACTGCAAAAACAAAAAAAAACAGTGTGTCATTTCATCACAAACAGTATCGATGAGTGCAGCAAATGCGGCTTCGGACTGCGAGCTGTAGAAGAGGTCCAAAAAGGCAGAAAGACCTTGCATCCAGAGCAAATGAAAAATGAAGTCTGCTGAAACACCCCCTGACAGGGGCCAGTCCTTCTCCCAAAACATTACCGTACAGTGACAGCCTTGTTTGGAGAGGATTACCTGGCATAATCATTAGCCTATAGCAGTTAGGTAGATTGATTGTTCATAAACAGAATCACTACTTTGCCAGGCTAGTTAGTTATGTAATAGTAGAATATTTTAAGTTAATCTATCCATTTGTTGTTATATGGATTCGTAGTAATGTTGACTTAAATTAGGCTAAATGACAGTAGGGACTTTTACAATTTTGCAGGCTTGATCGACTTTCCAAAAGAATGGGACCCAGGGAATCCCCAACACACATACCCCCCAGAGCCAGGAGGCAGTATTTTTGCAGAACTTAAGTGCATTTTAGCTGCAAAGGAAATTGTGTGAGTGGAGGCAGAGTCAGCCCTGCTGAAGTCAGAGCAGGAGAAGTTTCTAACAGCGCATTCCTTTTCACCACAGAACTAGGCAGTGAAACCTAGAAAACCAGCGCTGCACACGGCAGGAATAGAGCGCTAATATACACATTATAGCTGGGACATACACAAATCTTCATAAAGTTTTTTTGTAACCAGATGTGTGTGTGTCATAGCCTGCTAAGCAACAGTTGAGAACTCCACTGCAGCGCTTAAAAGTACACGTTTCTGTGAAGTGGTGCTCCTGCTCATTAGCCACTGCTTTAGTGGGTCTGCCCCGGAGCAGAAGACCACTCGCACTCTCGTACGATGCGAATGCCATGGTGGACCTAGGCCATCTAGCCGCTAGATTAATAATGGCCATGTCTGACTCTCAGACCATCTGCACTTTAATCAAATGAAACCCCTTTTGGTACACCTAGAGGTGCTTGTAATCAGATGGGCCCTGCACTCAAACATTGGCTTTGTCAGAATAGCCAAAAACTCCATGTGTGCCAGTCTTGCTAAGGAATTCTTCCTTTGTCCATGCTGACTGTGCTTGAGTGGGGAGGTGAACGTAATGTCCGAGGCAGTTCTGAAGCGGCAGTGACTCTGTTATGACACGGCGTGCTGTCGTTCTATGGGCATTAGTGATATTCTCCACTGTGTTTTGGAATGCCCCATTAGCATAGAATCGGATCACAATCAGCACATGCAAAGTGGGGAATTGTGCTGCATTTCTGTCCGATACGTGTTCTAATTGAGCTGGCATGTCAGAGAGATAAAACAGGTCTTGCTTGCAGAAGTGAAACCTCTGTTAGCTCTGTGTAAATCTAATGGATTTGTCCGATTACAAACAACCTATTCTTGTCTTGAAGCGCGCTTGCTGTGATGTTACAGCATTGCTAGTGTTGCTTCTGTAAAAAGGCTATCTGCCACCATAGATAATGGTCAGAGTGTCCTGTTTATACCTGCTCAGTACGAGGTGCTACACAAAGAAGGGCACAGTCCCAGGTGGCACACCAGGGGAAACGTTACATTGGACTTTAGAACTCAGAGGTAGGACCGGGCACACGACCAGCTGGTGCACTCAGGCCCCCTGGATGAAATGGGCCCTCTCTGATGTGGTTTTGGGTCATCTTAGGTTTGCAGATATTTCCTCGATGCCATTGAGAACAGCAAGTACGGCTGGTTTTGGGTCTGCCCTGGTGGAGGAGACAACTGCATGTACCGCCACGCCCTCCCACCTGGGTTCGTGATCAAGAAAGACAAGAAGAAGGAGGAAGAGAAGGAGGAAGAAATCTCGCTGGAAGAGCTGATAGAGAATGAGGCAAGTTGTTTTGTTTTATTTGTTGTAATTCATGAGTAGAATAGTTCTTAAAAATAAGATAATGCTGGTCAGTTGCATATATGAGGGTCATCGGGGCAAACAAACCGGAAAGTTCTGGTGACCTGCCACAAATTTTGGCTGTGTGTAATTATTAGGTACGTAAACAGAAGTGGGACTTTACTTGTTTTGCAGGGTCACTGCGTTCAGCGTTTGGAGAATGTAAAGGGTTAGTCTCAGTTAGCATAACAAGCAACAACATTTTAAAGAACTCGCCAGTGATGGGTCATTCTATTCATCAGCTTTTTGTATTTTTTTCATAGAAAGGCCTGAGAAATTGCACTGTCAGCTTTGTCTAGTGCTGTCATCAGAAATATGTCTTAGTTTGAAGACATTGCATGTTTACAACTTTGTTGATGTTGAGTGCACTTGACTTTTAAGCACATTGACTTGCATTAAGAATTGTTTGAGACGTTTCTAGTGAGTGTTTGAGACCTCAACAAATCGCATGTTTTCCTGTTGATGGATGGTTTTGTCAGATGTGATCCTGAGTGGCCTCTGACCCTGCGCAAAGTGTAATTGGGCGATGTTGTGTAACGTTGCAGCGATCTGCCCTCGGACCAAACGTCACCCGAATCACCCTGGAAACATTCCTGGCCTGGAAGAAGAGGAAAAGGCAGGAGAAGGTGGCCAAAGCAGAGCAGGACATGGAGAGGAAAAGAGCCGACTTCAAGGCCGGCAGGTCATTAGGGGTGAGTTTGACCGTGTCTGGTGCTTTAATGGTGGCCCTTTACCTCATCGACAATCGGCTACACATCATATGTCTAGTAACTGAATCTTGGAATTTCAGCTTATGCACTATCAATTTGTGACAGGAATTTGATCCACAAGACACGTTGAAATTGTACTGGTGTCGCACCTTCTGTGAAATTACGCTGAAGTTCATTTTAAGTTAATTCTTTAAAAATTGAAAATGACAAGACCTGGATGTTTGCACTATAAAACTTATAGGACGCCTGTCAGCTCTGGAATTGATTAACCTGCAGTAAGCTATGCACACAAAAACGAATGTTTGCCTTAGTGTGAAGGCTATTTTATCCTCTATGTATGGGGACTTTGGGGCCCTCTTTCTACCAGAAGGTGGCACCAAATCACTGTGTTGAAATGGTTAACATGTTGCCTAAGCAAGAATTGGTTTATGGTCCTTGTAGGCAATTTGGGAAAGCTGAAGTAAAAAGACTAGATGCCTATAATGAATCTACGTGATTTATTGTAAGCATTTGATTTATTGCTAATAGACTTTTGAGAAAGTGCATTATTTGAATTATGCCACTGTATTGAATATTAATTATGTACACTACTATCTGCTCACTAAATGTAATAACTGTGTAATGTTATGAATAAGTCAACAATAAATAAAATCTTGCTGCAGTTGCGGATCATGAAAGTTCCCTGAACATTGTTTTTATTGTGCTTCTTAGGTCAGCGGTCGAGAAGTGTTCGAGTTCCGCCCTGAGCTGGTGGATGAAGATGATGAAGAGGCCGATGACACCGAATGTGAAAAGAATGGTGAAGATGTTATAGAGGAGGAGGTGAGCCTGTCATAAAATGCAGAGCGCGCTAGGTTTCTCTGAGTAATTGTACGACGGTTAAAAGAAAAGCTGTTTAGTGACAGTTTATTACTGAACCAGTGAATCCTAAGTGCCTTTCTCTTGTTGCACCTGTTGTAAAATAATGTGCACAGGAGGCGTTTGTATGCTGCAGTTTTACTGTAGTAATTATGACTGTCAGAGCAAACAGAAAAGCTGCTGCACCATGACCAAAAACACTGAAACGGCTGTAAACAAGGAGATGGTCTTTCCTGAACTTCTGAGTTATTTGTATTCTGTGTGACTACGTAGTAGTTTGCAGAATTAACAAAATGGAACTGATGTTTGGAAGCTGCAATTAATGCGAGTGAATTGACAAGAGCAGGAACAGCATGAGCTTTAAATTGGCTAATATTTTAGCCAGAACACATTTAACATTAGTTCCCATTGCAGGTTGAAGATGTCCAAGAGTTTCAGGACATCGATGTGGCCCGGTTTGTGCCGAAGGAAGTGGACAATGCCGGAATCACTGTGGCGTCAGCTGACCGGTTTACAGCTAAATCTCAGCCAGCAAAGGAAACGGACGGTGAGAGACACAGCCGCCCTTCCCAGTGATGTGTGGACCGCAATGAGAAAACCAGATTGGTCACAAATAGATTACCTTTCAGGCGCACTGGTCCTGTCGGGCATCTTTGTGTGAATGCTATATGAAATTGATTTTTAGCTGTTGGCTGGATTTGAATAATCGCTACAAAACCTGTGTGACTGAATAGTTTCAGGTATAGATGGTCATTTTGGGGCTGCTGGGTGGCTGAATCTGTGAAAGATTATCGCTGTTATAGTTCATGGATAGGCCCCTCGGTCTGGTATCAGATCCGGACCACACTAGTGCTGGCAGTCCTGCAGTTGGCTGTAGCATCATCCAGCGATAAGAGGGCTTCGGTCAGCTCGGGTGGCGGAGTCTCGTCACACGCCAGCGACCTCCTGCCGGTCGACTGGGCTCCCGTAAGTCTGCCGGTTTAAGCCGCACGTGAAGCATCTTCCTCAGACTCGTGTCTGCGGGAAACCGCCTCGTGAGCTTCGGCACCACGAGAAGCGGTGGCTAATGCTGCGTGCTTCAGAGGAGCGAGCGCTTGTCCGCTCTCCCAATTCAGCAGCGCTGCTTCAGGCAATGAGCGCTGATGAATACGGTTGGGCTTTTCTAATGGGGGCGAGCTCTGAAAAATGTTTTGTGTGCATGAAGTTGAAGGCAATGAAACATCAGTTTGCCGTTGCACTCAAAGGTTTGTAAGAATAAGCAGCGGATTATAAAAATTATTTTAAAAATCACTACAAATTCTATGTGAATGAATAGTTATAGGTATTTCCTTTTTCACGCATTGCAGGATTAAGGCCCCCTACAGTTAACGTTTTGGCTAGTGATAGGAATACCACAGCACACACCCAATGAGCAGGTGGAGTCTTATCACCTAATGCCTTAACCTGCTTTTAGTAATGCCTGGAAAGGCTGAAACTGCTGCATGTGTGGAGTGCCTTTGTATTGTAAGGAGCCGTGTAATGAGCCTTACATGCCTCATTGCAGTCTCGCTTGTAATCATTCACTTCAGTAAAGGTTCAATCTGGTCGCCCAGCTTGTACAAAAGAGATTGTATCTGTGAAAGCCACTCCATATCTGTTCTTTCCGCGTCTGATGCCCCGCGCAAGATGTCCGTTCAGAAAACGTTCACAGATCTCTGGGGGAACTGATGGAAGTGTCTGTCCATTTTGGTTAAATTCCGATGCTGACGCTGTAACCCCCGGGCCGTGTGTGCTTTTCCGCAGACAACAAACTGAGCGAGGCCTCGGGCGGGGCAGAGAACGGGGAGCACTGCGAGGGCGAGAGCCTGGACACTGGCGACGACGACGATGACGACGGCAACGCGGAGGACGTGCCCGTAGACGAGAACCTCTTTACGGGAGAGGACCTGGACGAGCTGGAGGAAGAGCTCAACACACTGGACCTGGAGGACTAGGTTCAGGATTATGGGCAATCCACCATTTCCTGGACTACACAAGGCTTGAGACCAGTGACAGTTTTCACAGTGAACATCTTCCTGTTGGAATCTCACAGAACCATTTAAGTCCCTGGGCTTAAGGAGACATAGATATGGCAAATGTTCCTTTTTTCTTTTAAGCTCTCTGATCCAGTTAAGGTTTCTTTATCTTATTCAAGTAAATGGTTTTTACTACAGTCAGTCCCTGCGAGATCACAGCTTCTGGGCTTGGACTCCTGTCCAATTAGGCTTTGATATGGTTTGAAATGACATGGGAAAATGTATGTAAAAATGTACAGGAACAGTCTTGAACTATATCAGTATGGCTCAAGATACTCATTTAAAATGACATTTCCCAAGTTTTCGTATCATAGAACTTGATTTTATTTGCCAAAACAACTTGCTGCAATTCATCACACAGGAGAACTTTAAAAGAGAAAAAAAAGCATGTACATTTAACAGCAGCCAATTGTCAGATGTGCTTTGGAATTGAATGATCAAGAGATTTTTCATTTTTCATAATTTATTTGGCTCTTTTTTTCTTTTTTTGCTGTCCCAAATGGATTATTGTGTATTGATTGCAAAAGACTTTCCAGTAATAAAATTTGAATTTACTCTGAAGTGGGATGAAAATGCATGTCTGTCGGGACAAAATCTGCAGAGAAAAACTGCGCGATGGCGATGTTCACTCTAGTTAAAGTGGATAAGAAAGGAGTTGAATTGCTGTTTAAATCACTGTACTTCAGAGTGAGTAAAGAAGCTGAGATGGGTTGCATAATAATCACATCGAGAGAAGCTTTCCGATTAAAGAAGAACTCTGCTGCTCAGGACTGACGGTTCTACTGCTGACTGCAAGTTCAAGTTTGTAGAAGGCAAAATAAAGAAAACATACTGGCGGGTAATTTAAATGTGCAGTGCATTTGTCCTTGTGTATTTGAACTTACCTTTCACCAATATGCCAAGACACATTGTAATTAAAAAATGTTCTCATCCATGTTTGGTCTTTATTTCCAATGTTTAATCACTGAATCACCCACTGAAGTATGTTGTTTTCCAGTAAGCAAAAATTGTCCTTGAACAAGTCTGGATAACAATATTGTTAGCCCCCGCTATAAGACTTTTTTGTAAAACTATTTGTGAAGATATAGTATACTGTATTACCAACAAGTAAATCTGCTTGGTTTGAGAAGTATTGTCTGTTAGAAAGACATTTGTGCTTTTGTTAAGCTTTTAAACAGAAAATAAATGGTCAAAATGCCTATGTAATTGTATCTCAAAATCCCAAACTTCAGAATGAATTCCCTGTTCTGTAGAGATTGTTAACAAGGCTTTTTTTAGCCACAGTGATGAACACTGCATTTCTGGATGTTTTACCAGTGATGTGATCCACTGAATTATATTGCTTCATAAGCATTTCCTATGATGTGAATCAAAAGAAATGCAAGTTCACAATTTCCTGTGGCCCAGAGTCCAACAGCCTGATCTGTGAAAATTCTAGTTCCTGAGAATTCAGCACAGTCAGCAGACTAACACAGTTTCTGCTTTCATTGCCATGTCAACATAGTAGTGTCAGAGCACCTCCTGGCAATTCATGGTCAAGTAATGACCAAAATGTATGGCATGCACAAGAAATCAAGTCTTGATCAAATCAAATATTGCACTTCCAGGATTCTTTGGAAATTAACAAATATTTAATCCCAATTGTATTAACTACAAGACTAGTTGCATGAGGCTGCATGAGTGTTGTGTCATCGGGTAACCATGTGAAAGATCTTTACATGTATTTGCTGCTAAACGTTGAAAATTACTCTGTGTAATCATTAGCTTGTTTAAGACACATTCCAAAACTACATCTAAAGTTTTCCTGTATATCTCATCACAGAGCAAAACACACTTTATTAGGTACACCTACTCATTAATGCAAATAGCCTGCTCCCCCAAACAGCAAATCATGTGGCTGCGACTCAGAAAGGCCACAAATGCTCAAATAACAGCTGCTTACAACAGCGGTGTGCAGGAAGGCATTTCTGAAAACACGTAACACGAATTCCAATTTCTCTTGTGACCGGCAAATGGTTGGGTCAGAATTTGGCATAAACAGCATGAATCCATCCTGTCAATGGTGCAGGCTGCTGCTGGTGTTTTACTGGTGTGGGTAACATTTTGTTGGCACACATTAGGCCCTTTAATACCAACTGAGCATCATTTCAACCACAGCATACCTAAGCATTGTTGTGGACTATGTGCATCCCTTTTTGGTCACAGTCTACCCTTTTTCAAATGGATGCTTCCAGTAGGATAACGCACCATGTCTCAAAGGACACATCTCAAGCTAGTTCCTCAAACATGACAGTGATTTAGTTTGCTACAGGAGCCTGCACAGCCCCAGTTCTCAATCCAATAGGACACTGTCGGGAAGTGGTGGAACGGGAGGTTTGCAGCATGATGTTGTGGGCAAAAAAGCTGCAGGAACTGTAAAATCTGTCAGAATTAAGCAAAATGGTCTTGACCAGTACTAGACAGGTGTACCTAATAAAGTGACCAATTAGTATTTTAACGTGTTAAAAGTTCTGCAGGTTTCTTTGTACCGTGTGCAGCTGGTAACTCAGTCAGCACTCTGCACTCAGGGCTGGGACAACTGCTGTGGAGTAGGCAGTTGTCTCCCTGCCTTTTCAGGGGAGTGGGTCTGAAGGGGATCAAACATAAAAGCATTAATCTGTGCTCCGCCACACCATTCCCTTACATTGCTGAAAAGTCATCTCATCCTTGTAGGGCGATAATGTTTCACAGTCATTTCTGCCCCTGATACTATATTGTATGTCCATTGCATTACACCTTTACTGTAACAACAAGGATTTACAAATAAAGCATTTAAGTGCATTCAAATGTGTTTATAAGAGTAGCGGTTATGACAAACAAGTAAAGACAAAAAATTAAAAGGTAAAAATAATGTTATAACAGTAGTTACTATGTAGCCATTTGCCATGATCCAGTTACTATCTGGACGTAAACTAAACAACCATTTGTTGCTCAGACAAAGCCTTTCACTGCCTAGTTTTCTTCAGATCATTTGTAGAATTCAGCTATACAACCAGTCTGTTGCATCCCGAGTCCATGATTTAAAAACTCGGCAACTATGCAAGACTGGTCAACAGAAGATCCAAGAGAATAAATGAAAGTGAAAGATAAAAGCCATTCGGTTTATAATAATTTGTCAGTAAATAAACAAGAACATAGTGTCATTGATGTGAAGCTCCATGAGTGCTAATAGCTCCCCTTTGTGGATCATATTCAGACTGGTAAATGTGAGCGAGCGAGTGAGCGAGCTATATGTTATGATAATAATCTATATGTTATGTTCAAACATATGGGAAAACTATATAATTTTAATTCAATACATTTACTCTCATGCTTCAATGTTTTTTTATTAAGTAATCTAATTTTTTCTGAAAAGATAGGTGCCATAATTATTGGCACCCTTAACAGTTAGTGTAAGTAAAATCAAACGAAATGAAATTGGCAATACAATTTTACTTAATTTAGTTAATCTCAGCCTAAAGGAACTGTATTATGTCATTCCATCACTTCCAGATTCACTAGAGAATAAAAATGAGGTAACAAGCATACAAAATCCCTTTGTCATCCATCAGCATGGGAAAAGCCAAATAACTGTCAATTCTGAAGAGTCTGATGGTAATTTACCATCACAAGTCTGGTAATGGGTACAAAAAAAGACATAAACGGTTAAACATACCATCTAGCACTGTAAGGGCAATAATAAAAAGGTGTAAAACATATGGAATGGTTGCAAATTTGCTAGGAAGAGGAAGCAAGTGCATGGTGTCTCCACGGACGGTGAGGAAGATGGTGAGAGAGGCCATTAATAACCCAAGGATCACTGTTTAAGAATTGCAGAGATTAGTTTGTTTCTTGCAGTCAACAAGTCTAAAAAAAAACATAAAATGGCACCTCCATACAAACTAACTCTTTGGAAGGGTGGCACGAAGACAGCCCTTACTGAGCACAATAAACAAACCAAGAATCTGGAGCTTGCCAAACCTCATTGGAATTATGACTGGAAGAGACTGCTATTGTCAGATGAGACCAAAATTGAACGTTTTGGCCATACACACTATCGACCTGTTTGGCGGCAAAAGAGGAATGCATATAGGAGAAGCACCATTCATGCCTACTGTCATTGATATTTTGGAGACATTTTGCTGGCAGTGGTCCCAGGGCACTATTTTAGATCAATGGCACAATGAATTCACCAAAGTACCAGGAAATTCTGGCAGAAAATTTGGTTGTCTCTGCTAAGAAGCTAGGACTTGGTCTAATGACTCCAAGCATGCATCAAAATCTAAACAGAAATGCTTAAGTGAAATCAACATCCATGCTTTCCAATGGCCATCTCAGTCTCCAGACTTAAATTCCATCAAAAACGTTTGGTCTGAACTGAAGAGGGGGGGTCCATAAGCGCAAACCCAAAGATATCAATGATTCTGAAAAGTTATAAATGGAGCAATGGTCAAAAATCCCTCCAAATGTGTTCTCTAACCTTATCACAAATTATAGGAAAAGACTCGTGGCTGTCATCTTTGCCAGGGGTGTTTTCACAAAGTATTAAACCAGGGGTGCCAATAATTGTGGAACTTGTTTTTTGGGGGAAATATTTTTTTTATTTAAAAAATTGAAGACATTGGTTGATTCCAATGAATCATTAATCAAGCACACTAGTTTACACATGTTGGAATATAAAGCTTATGTCAATAACTGTATTATTTTTTTGTTTAGCATTTTTGTGCATATTTATCAAGGGTGCCAATAATTCTGGACCCCACTGTAGTTCTTTCTTATAACCGGTGAGGTTTAGATATAAGCTCTTCGAGCTTCTTATCTCACATGCACATGTACTACTTTCTTTTATTTGTCGTATTTTCTTTTCTTTTACTGTATGCAAATAAACTAAACTAAACTAGCCATACAATTGCAGTTTATTAGTTCTCTTCTTCCCACAAAATAATTATTTTCAAATCCATAAACTGCAACATAAAAATATTAATATATGAACTCGTGTTGCTATGTTGGATTAAAAGGATTATGCTTTTGTTCTCAAATTAGGCCCATCAACAAAAAAATCTGTTTCCTGAGTTTATTCAGTCATTTTAATCATCTTTGATTGATTGGCATGGCAAGTTGTGCTGTTAAAATGGCTCCCTAAGTGAAATATGCAGCTAGTTTTTTTTAACGAGGAGAGCGGTTTGAGGGTTGAGGTTGTTCTGTCTTTGTCCGCCAAGCAAAACTGCGCAAGCATTCCATCTTTTTTCTTCAGCGTTGAAACTGTGTTTCCCTTACACTGGGAACCCGAGGGATTTACATCTTGCATTCTTTAGGATGTGCTTCATCACGACTGTTATGCAGCCAGTCACAAGCAGTGCCAAATATGACCAAAACATCTCAAGATATGACAGGCGATTTGAAATGATCCAGCAGCGCAGGGGCTTTCAGGATAAGGCTTTGTTTCAGAAGACCGTTACACAATAGCAGAAGTATGAATGATCCAATGACCTCTGACCGTGAGAAACTGCAAAGAGTTAATGCTGTGTTGGGGATTATTTCCTAATAGGCGGGAAGTAAGGAAGAACCTGAACAGGGCAGTTCCATCATTGTCTGCCTCCTGTAGCCTAATACACTGTCTCAAACTCAATTTGTGTTCCTGAAATTGTTAATTTGTCTGCATTGGCATCCTGGTAGCAATGACGTAGCCTAGGCCAGACCAAAACGCATGCGTCGGTAAGTACAGTGTTGCCAATTTAGCGACTTTGTCGCTAGATTTAGCGACTTTTTTACCTTCCCTGGCGACTAAAAATCTTATCTAGCGACTAGCGACAAATTTGGCGACTTCTCGCAACTTTGGCAACCTCCATTCTCGTTGTCGAGCAACAGCAAAAATCACCTTTCACTGATTTGTGAATGACGTCACGTCTGCCTTTCCTAGTGCTCTACCGATGCCCACGTTTATAAAAGTAATTTACATAGTCTTATCTGTCAAACTGGGGAATTCTGTAGAAGGGAAACTAAGTAGACTAATAAGTAACTGTCTGCGTCTGCTGTTAGACATTACTACACTAATTACTACATGTAATTCAATGTCTGAACACAGATTACTAACATTTGGCCTATATTTTCGTCCAGTTAATCGCAAATTCTGCAACAATGTATGACTGCACTCAGTCAAACGACAATTTGTAGGCTATTCTACTTTTGGTCTCACCCAAGTTTAGGAGGTTAAAAGATAACGGTCTCATCGGTCTCACCGCGAGAAGAGTATCAGGCGCCTGGGGCAGCCCCAAAAGGCACTAGTGTTGTGTCGTTCGCGAACGATTCGTTCAAAAGAATGAATCTTTTGGGTGAACGATGTGTACTGAAACCTGACTGAAACACTTCGTGAAACGATTCGTTCGCGAACGTGAACTGGTCGTTCACTGACTGACTATCGTTCGCAGACTCAGTTCAGTGATTCGTTCACTGCACGTACTACGCCCGAATCGTTCGCGAACGACACAACAGTACACTTGCCCGAAACGTTCGCGAACGACACAACAGTACACTTGCCCGCATCATTCGCGAACGAACAGTACACTTCCACGAATCGTTCGCAAACGACACAACACTAGTTCGTTCGTTCCTCTTGTTGTAGCGAATGCAAGGAGCGAGGAGTCTCTGGGGAAGAGAGTGGGTATGGAATAATGGATAATAATCGAACATCACTGTCAAGTGTGCTGTTTATTTTAAATGAAATAACAAGACTTTTTTTAACATGTCTCAAAGTAGGCTAGCCAAGGCTACTATTTTATCGACGACATTTTATGAGAAAACGTGATCTACTTAGCCAACGTATATCAGCACTACGTACTTGCTCACCGCTAGTTTCCATTGAGAAAAGAAGGATTGCGGAAGTGTGTGCTACGTTTCAGGTTTATCATGCTTCTCACTTCCTGTACACGGGGTAGCTGGTTCTGGTTGATGCATTTGCTGTTATTGTACTTGTTCGCATGAAACCGACTACGAAAAAACAGTGAAGCAGTGGTTTTTAAATTATTTAAGAAGGACTTGGATGACATTGTATTTTCCAGTTGGCAAATATGTGAATACTTTAAACTTAACATGGCTGTTTGTGTTCTGTCTGTCTTTATAGAGGACTTACTCATCTGTGGGCAGGGAGTGTAAATTCATCGTGGGTCATTAAATGCGTTCGCAGACAGATTCACAGGGTGAACATCAAAGGTTCTGCTCATCGTCTTAGTCTTGTTGCCAACCTAATCACTATTTCGCTGTGAAGACTACAGCAGACTACTCCGAGCCAACATGGGGAATCCAGTGAAACTATATTTATATTTGGCTCTGATCTTGCCGTGTTTGAAATTTACTGACTCATTTAACCTGGACATCGACAATCCTTCGGTTTATTCCGGTCCACAAGGAAGTTATTTTGGATTTTCCGTGGATTTCTTTAAACCCGACCAAACACAGTAAGTTTACGTTTGGTACTTTATCAGTTATATTTTACAACTGACTGAGATTGCCATTACGAGTCACATATACGTGCCGACTGTTGCTTGTTGAAAGCCCGGTGCACTCGAAAGTATACAAAACCAAATTAGCATGGTTCATCAAACATTTGTGTCAACCATTACAATAACAAGCCCCCTAGTTAAAACGAACCATTTTTTCAGGCTACTGTGACAATTTCCATTTCACCTTTTTACTCAACTTTTAAACGCATGTAACAGTTCGAAGCAACGTGAGACTTTTATTGATGGGCAATCGGAAGTACACATTTCCCTCATGATTCTTCCATGTTCCATGTCTTTGAATAAAAATTGTTAGTCTATGTGTTATGTGGTGTTCTCTGGAATAGCATACGCTATTCGATTATTGGCTAATGTAGCCCTATTCATTCCCAGGTTGAACGTCTTAATTGGGGCACCTAAAGCCAACACGTCGGTTTCAACTGTTTTGGAAAGGGGAGCGGTATACACTTGTCCATGGAAAACAAGTTCAGACTGTCGCCAAATACCGTTCGACAACACGGGTGAGCTAAGATGTTACTGTACATTTCTCAGCCGGCTGCTTTAAGGTTTGTCGACGACATTCTGCGTTTTATGTGATCAGATTATTCTAATATTCTAATTTAGTTTACATTTTTGTCAATGGCAGGACACTCTTGCTGACCATTATGAAATTCACAGTCCATTGCCGTACGTATGTAGTTTTATTGGTCTAGTATTGTGTACTTCAGTGCCACTGAGGGGGAAACAGAACGTCAGAGAATTGCAAATGAAACTTGCTTTTCAGTCAGCAGCCATGGCAGGAGGCATACGTTATTCATTGCTTTAGGCTATATACTTCTTATAATGCCAACGTATCTATATAGCGACCTATACAATCTCCTAACAATTCTGAGTGGTGAATCAGCTCTGCTCCAAATGTTTCCAATTGGTGTGTTAACTGTGAAGCAGAACAAAGAATCAGGGATTTGTGCTCGTGTTAGGACTCATCCAGGAATGTGGCCGCACGCTGATTCAGACGCGTCACCGTGTTGTGCAGCTGCGCATGATTCAGGATCAGTCTGTCTGGCGAGACTTCGCCTATGTCAGAAGCCTTGACTTCCCCTTTATTTAGCTGTGTGTTGAAGCTCCTGAAGAGCTTGACACAACTGAACCTTAGGAATCCCGGCATTGCTCGTAGAATGAGACTGATACCGCTGGTCGCTGACAGAAAATATAGACATTTTTATCCATATACGCATACTGATTGTTGGGTCCTTATTACAATGGAATGCTATTAAATAGATCTGTGTGGTGTTCTGGAAAGAATCATCAGTAACCAAACCACCTTATCTGTTTCTATGTACCATGTTGTTCATTACCAGAGAGACTTACACATGAAAATCCCTCAGTTGCTTGGTTTTTTAAATGGGCTTCCTTTACTTTGTGTCAAAAACTTGATTTATATTCTGTGACCATCAGAAATTGACCACCAGCTCAACCATAGGGCCAAGCCAAGATTCTCACAACAGATTTGAATGTGGTTTATCTTATTTTGTTCCACCAATGCAACTATTAGCGTTGTATGCCCTCTCTATTTCAAATATTTAAATGCAGCCCAGGTGACTTCATTTGACAAGTTTGTACTTTTGTGCCCAACCCGCTCAGCTCTCCTTTTTGATGGGCTGTTGTCTTATGGCGATTGTACCATTTCTACATTGTACTGTTTTTAGCCAGATGCATTTTCCAACAATTTTCCATCATTTTGAATTGGATTCATTAGTTCAGGTGCTGTTTCTTTCAGCAGTATTATGATGTTTAATTTTTCTGTACCCTGTGGATTGAACAGAATTACTGGAAAAAATAAAAAGGCAATTAGCCTTTTCCAAGTTTGACTGGGTCATACTGAAGAAAAATACTAAATCTGCAAATTCAGCATCTTTGAAGCCTTTGCTTGGGAATTGTTATCCGAGGCCCATATGAGGCCTTGTTTGCTTCCTGAAATGGAGGAATAGGGGCCTCAAGGCATCAGGCGATTTACTGCACCTTGCTCTGCTCTGTTCCGAAAAGTGACCACTTCAGCACAATAGACTCCTTTGTGCTGGCTGACTGTGTCTTTGGAGGCGGGGGGGCAGACTCGCTCTAGATTACAGTAAGCAGCAGCCCAGAGCTAAGAGGAGAACACTGTAATTACTAAGTGTGTACGGAGGCCTTATTCTCACCAAGTTTTACCCTGCCTATTATGAGCTAATGGCCTAAATAGGTTCTGATTGGATAGCCTGCCCACAACAACCATTACAATGCGAAAAGGTTTCTGTCGTGTCGTCAGACAATTAAAATGACAAATTAAGCTAAAGGTCCTGTTTTGAGCGCCTCATAGGTCACTAAGTGCTTTGCTGCAGATTAGTCAGGCGTGTTACTGAATCAGATCTGGATCTGTGTTGGCACACTCGTCCCTTTGTTAGAATGTCCCGAGCCCATGTATATAGTGTCTTGTGCAGTAATAAAAGTGCTTCCACAGTATTAAGTAATAGTGTGGCAAACAATACGCCTGCAAAGGGGACTGAGGAGATTACCAGTCTGTTTTGAAATGGAGCGCTCTGCATGGGCAAGCAAACGCAAGCCCCGCACCTCAGAATTGCAGCATGCATAATGTTGCGCTTTCCACTTGCTGTTTGATCAGTGAGTCATTGATTGCCATGGAAAATAATATGCCCAAATCATGAACTGTGATGAAATCTGTTTGTTACTCTGGAATCTATGCACAGACAATGTGGAATCATTGTTGATATAGAAATGCAGTGGTTTCCTGTCCTGAGTCCTTTGCTCTAATCAGTCTCTTTAGTTGGGTAGTTTTTGTGACAAGATTATTCAAAACTGGATTTTTTATAGAAATACTATATGGTCTTTGATGTGGTCATTGGATGCAGTGTTGTAGTGGACTGGTGTGTTTTTAACAAACATTTATCCTCTTGTCTTTTTCTTTATTCCACTATTTGGAATTCCCAATTGCGCTTGTAAGCATTGAGTAAGTTTTCAGCTGAACAGGGAAAAATTTTATGGCATTTTGCTACTTTTACGGCTTTGCGTTTAAACGGTGTCCCAGCATGTGCAGCTCTGAAGGAGCCCTGATTTTTAACCGTGCCTTCAGGCTGTTAATAAGTTGTCCGAACATGTCTTTTTGTTTGACGCAAACAGGCATGGTACAACAAGGTTTTATGGTGCATGCAGCTTTCTGTTCAGTTGGCTGCTAAGGCCTCATGAAGTCTGTCAGATAAGAATTTTGATTGCAAGTAAAACATTTTTTAAACAAATAGGCTAAATTTAATCAGTCCGCACATTGAACCTTGTATTACCTGTGGTAAGACTGAAGTGAAACAGGAACCAAAGCATTCTCCATAACACTGAAAAGTCAAGACACTGCGTTTACTGGCCTACTTGTGTAATGAGTGAGAAGCACACATCCAAGGTGAGATTTGAACTTGTGCATCTCACTCTCCCAAAGGCTCCAAAGACAAATGTGTTACCAGTCAGCTAAAGGCGAAATCGCCCATGGCTAAGGGCAATATTGCTATTTTTGACTGGAAGGTTGAATCACCAGAGATTGTAGTCACAGCACCCTGCTACAAGTCCTTAGCCTTACTGCACCTCACTGTTTACTAGCTAACCAGCTGAGCTACGCCTGCTACACATGTTAGATATTCATATTTCAATCAAATCTACAGATTTTGAAGTTTTTATCTAGGAGAACAAAGGGTATAGTATGTGAATAGTTGATTTGTCTGAGATTGTTAATAGTTCAGTAGTGTGTTTTCACAGAGTCATTTTTTAACCATACAGGGATTGTTATTGCAGGTTGGTAATGATGGTATTTGTGATTCATTTCCTGTCTTTAAAAAAACACTGTTCAGTCTGTGGCCTCAGAGGTCAGGAAGGAGGAGGAGAATAACATGACTTGGGTTTTCTTTAGCATTTTAGCTCAGGAAATGCATTACGAAAAAAATCCTTTTGAACTGTTGGACAATGCTTGGGGCATACTCATAAGATCATTGTACATTTTTCATTGAATATGGTCAACTTTCCAATTAAGGTTTGCACTTTGGCCTCGGCTGCAGTCTAACAGTCACCGGGAGTCTGAAGTGGGGGAACACAGTGGGCTTTATCCTGACAGAGGAAGGGTGGGTTTAAGGTGGCTAGGATTCCTCAGGTTACACAAATTAGTTCCCCTAACAACACACCACCGGTCCACCAGTTGTTGTCATTGAGAGATACTGTTCTGCTCTGATGGGATCAAGCTTTATCATGTGTTACTGTAATGGTCAAAGGTGAATGGAGTGAAAGAGTGTGCACGCTTCAACAGTGGCAGTTCTAGAGACACAATTAAGGAGAAAATAAGGGGGCGTGAATTGTTTAATTTAAAACAAAATGGTGTGGAGGCACCAGTGTCTGCAGCTGCTCTCAAGTGACTTGCGCATTACAGAACACCCAATTTCATTGGCTCACAGATGACCGGAAGAGTTCTGGTGGGGAGCAGATGGAGTTCAAGTCCAACCAGTGGTTCGGAGCCTCGGTCCGGTCGGCAGGGGAAAACATACTGGTGAGCCCACTCTGTTCTGCTGCTGTTGAGTCACTGCCCCAAGACCCACCACTAAATCACCAGTCATACATCATCTCTTATGAATTCATCCCTGGAGGTAGTGAAACTGTTGATGCAGTTTGCCATATTAAATAAGGAACATTTGTTCCCTCTGAACTAATTTTGAGCTGAGCTGCGTTTATTTTTAGCTTTATATTTCTATCTCCTCTTTAACCAGACCTGCGGGGTTTTTTTTAGGCTTGCGCACCTCTGTACCAGTGGAGCACGTACGGGCTGACAGAGAGGGAGCCCGTGGGAACTTGCTATCTGAAGAAGGGAGGCAGTATCGTGGAATATTCCCCGTGCCGCACCAGTACGTGAAAGCTCCAGCGGAACTTACTGCTGCATGTGTTTTGAAACAGGGCCCCAAGCGATGCACCGCCATGAACATTGCAGAAACCGGGATTTCGTCAACACAAACACAGGCTTACCTTTCCGCCCACTTACCTGTTAAGAGACTAGTCTTTCTGAAACATTTGCAAGTTAATGCCAGTTTGGTAATGCAGGGTTTGTGTTTATTTGGGGAGGGGAAAAACAGTGGATTGTGAAATCTGACACGCTCACTTCCTGTAGTGTAACAGCTGGCTAAGCCGAATCAGAGCAGGGCAGGCTCGGTCATACCCCCAACATAGCCACATTGGCAGCTGCGTTTCAGAACATCAGTCAACAGCCTTACTTGATCCCTTTCTGGTCTCCCCCTGTTATCATTGCAGAGGCGTGATCACGTGTTGCTAAGCTACATATGAGTTTGGATTTTTTAAAAATGTATTTAATTTCTGTCATTTTATTGCAGTTATCTTAATCATAATGTTATTGTGATATTTAATGGTTTGAGCGTGTGTGTGCGTGCGTGCGTGCGTGCGTTTGCGTGTGTGTGTGTTCTTCCAGGTTCAAACACTCCTGAGGGCCAAGGTTTCTGCCAGGCAGGATTCAGTGTTGATCTTTTGAAGGTGAGGAATGTCTTAACTTTTAGACATTAAAATCACGCGAGCCAAAACCATATCTTCGCTTTATCCATGGGTCATTGACCTTTATGTTAAAATGATTTCTTTCTTCTTGTATACTTGTGTGGTCTACAAACATGCTGTTTGCTGTTCATTTGAATAAATAATTTCTCAGTGTGTCTCAAATTAAATGAAGAAGGCAGTATTTAAAAAAAAAATATGTTTTTCTCCGAACAGAATAACCGTGTCGTCATTGGAGGCCCTGGAAGCTTTTACTGGCAAGGTATAAACGTAAATTTAATTTTTAAAAGCTTGTTTGATTTTTAAAGACGGTAGGCAGATACTCATATCAAACAAACATCTGAAGTGATGCATCATGCTATCTGTCTGGACCATGAAAGAGGGTGTGGTGCAGAGACTGAACAGGCTATCTGAAGGGCAGAGAGTCAGACACGGCCCGGCTGTGTGCACACAATGGGCGCGTACATGCTGGGAAAGCTAATCTCCCAGAGGTGTCGATGGGCTTCCTGTGGTGGATAGTGAATGATAATGATTCATTCACTGTGAGATTTCCCATCTTGTACACAGTGTGATTCTCAGGATCGGTTGGCACTTACTTGTTTGCAGAGGATCCCATTGGATTAAACTGATTGCAGTTTCCTGTGGAAAGTCAAAAGCAAAAACACTTCTCTGATTCATAAATATGTTGCAGTGTATTGTGTGAAAAAAACATTGAGTTGTTTCACGCTTTTGAATTTGACAAAACTGTTATTTGAATGGTCACTTAGTGTAAAAGTGCAGTTTATATTCTTTCAGTGTGTAAGCACACATGACTGGAATAAAAAGCAATCACCCCAGGTAATGCCAGCTTGTTTTTTGCTCTTTCGGTGATGCTTGTGAAACATTGATTAGTGCACTGACCAAACTCGATTATTTCTGCTCATACTGTAGGTTGCAGTAACCCTGATAAATTACAATAGACAAACATTCCATTGCAATTCTGTTTTTATTTCTAAAAGTGGAATGGGCAATCCATTCTCCTTTCGTATTTTTTAACTTTATACAGACAGAGGGAAAGCAGATATTACAGATCGAGAAGGGCTTATGGTGCTATGACAGGGAATCCATGGGGTATGGGGGGTGGGGTGAATTCTTATTTGGGTTTGAGGTTTGTGCCCCACTTCTTGCCCTGCATTTCCAGTTAAAATTTGGAAAGCCATTCCCATCATTTTGTATCAGTTGTCAGGTTTTTTAAGTGGTTTTTTGCTTTAAATTAGAAGTTTGAAAATTAAACATGTTGCATTCTCAACTGATATTTTTTTTGTAGATAGAAGAGTAGAAGGAGTTGCAGTAATGTGGCCTAAATTAAAAGTTGTCTGCTTTAAACATAATACTTCAATAAGCCTCTATTAAAGTATTATTTGATATTATATGCATGTTCAATCTCCATATGAACCACATGGCTCACCCACTTGGTTAGAAATTACTGGAAGGTCCCATTTCAAACATGATACCTGCAGGTACCTGGAGTATTTTATTTAGCTGGAATAGACTCTTATTTTTATTTTGGTGGATGTAGGGACATGTAGATGGATAAAAATATATATATACTGCCTGGTCAAAAAAGAAGTCACCGTTTGGATTTTTTGGACAGTGCCCACTGTACAAGCCTCTGGAGGCAGTGTTATGATCTGGGGCTGCTTCAATCGGTCAGGTCTAGGCTCACCAATGTTATGCGGCAATAAAATGAAGTCAGCTGAGTACCTGAATGTACTGAATGACCAGGTTATCCCATCAATGGATTTTTTCTTCCCTGACGGCACGGGCATATTCCAGGACGACAATGCAAAGATTCATCGGGCTCAAATTGTGAAAGAGTGGGTCTGGGAGCATGAGGAATCATTTTCACACATGAATTGGCCACCGCAGAGTCCTGACCTTAACCCCATTGAAAGTCTTTGGGATGTGCTGGAGAAGACTTTACGGAGTGGTTCGACTGTCCCGTCGTCAATACAAGATAATGCAATTCTGGATGGAAATAAATGTTGTGACGTTGCATAAGGTTGTCGAAACAATGCCACGACAAATGTACGCCGTAATCAAAGCTAAAGACGGTCCAACGAAATATTAGAGTGGGCAACTTTTTTTTGGCCAGGCAGTGTATATTTGAATTGATTTGGGGTAAACTAACTTTTTAAGGTGTCCTGTATTCTTCCAAATTTTATGTGTATCTCTTCTACAGGACAACTAATCTCTGATGAAATCTCTGAAATCATAAGCAAGTACAAAAAGGACAACTTCTACGCAACTTACAGAAACCAGCTGGCAACCAAGTCAGCCAGCGCTCAGTATGATGACAGCTATTTAGGTAAGGCCCTTGCATTTACTTGTGCCAGGTTTTGTCGAGGAAAGCTTTGAAAGTGGTGTTCACACTTTTTGTTTTCACCTGTAAAATGGCAGTCTTCTGTCATGTTATTGACAGAAGCCACTGGAGGAAAAAGGTTAGGTACAGCCTGCTCAGAGGTGCAGGCTGAAACACACACTCGTGCGTGTTTCAGCCTGCACCTTGAAACTTGGTGTGTGTGCACCGTCACTGCCCTGTTCTAACGCAAGCTTGTTTCATCGGTCCTGCTAGGATATTCCGTGGCTGTCGGTGATTTCAATGGTGATGGGGAAGATGGTGAGACCTTATTATGTTTACCTCTGAACTTTTAAGCACTGAAATGTTTGTTGTGTGCAGCCCATCATGAAAAAGTAGGAACCGCAAAGGTTGGATTTGGAATTAAGCCCCTGCTGCTGCTGCTTTGTGCCTATAACAATAGAGCACTGTTCCCACTGACTCTGACTACGCTGCTGGCAATGGGAACTGGTCAGTATGTCCCGATAGATAGTGTTGGGGAAAAATAAGCCAACTCAACCTAAATGAGGTTAAGCAACCCTAGCGTGATGTTAGCGTGTCAGTCAGGAAGGCACACCAAAAGCTGATTCATGCAGCCACAGTCAAAAACGGCTGTTCCAAACTACTGATCTGCGACATCTGAAATCTTGGCTCACCCTGAGTGTTCTTTCCCTAGTTCAGCAGAATAAATGCAGCATTTCGTCTTTGTCTGGCGGTGCGTGAACAGAAAGAATGAAGCATTCTAACCAGTCATCTGCGTGAGTGGTTACTCAGATCCCCTGCTGGAGTGCGATGGGGAAAAATCAGCCAAGCCGTCAGGAATGCCCCGTGACCAGCAGTCTTTCATGTGGTGTTGACTGTACCCAAGGAGTAAAGTTGCTTAAGCATCATTTAGCACCTTTTTTCTCCTAATTTCTCAGTAACATTTGCAAGCCCGCTGCATCTCTTTTACAGTCTCCTCCTTCCGTTCTAGAGTACGCAGGCTTGCATGTACATCATCAAAAAGAGAGGCAACCAGCCGCTGCTGCTTTGGTGTCTGACCCAACCCACCGGCTGAGGCTGTAGCCATCATTAGTTGAGGGATGAGCTAGGGGAAGCCAGCTGAAGCCCTTCTTCTCCAAGTTACACTGTGGGAAACTGGAGTTCCCGGTCACAGTTGATAGAGTCTGTGCATCTGCTGATGTGAAGGGCATGGAAGAGTTTATTAACTTTTGGCGAATATTCAACACGTGGAACTGGCGTATCTTGACAGATTTATAGTGTTGGCAGAGGTCCAGTGAGTGCTGTTTGAAAATGTGCTTGTGTACTTTTAACTTTGGTCGCCTAACTACTTTGACTACTCTTTGCCAATTCAGAAAGAGCAGAAGTTTTTAGATGCTTTCCAAAGGACTCTTTCTATGACACTGTGAGGCCTAATGTGCTTCTTCTTTGGTTTTCCCCCCAGATTATATCACAGGAGTTCCCAGAGGGGAGAAAGCCCTGGGCTATGTAAGAATTTCTTTCTCTTCAGGCCTGTTCAAACATGTGCCATGTTCTCTTTTGCAAGATTGAATATCTCCTTATATCTCCACAGGTTAACGTTTTCAATGGAATAAACATGATGTCTGTGGTCAACTTCACCGGGGCTCAGGTAATTTGAGTCTTGATCAGAGAACTGCCTTGTTAATGATGCTGCCAATCCATCCAGTAAACTTTGGGGGCTGCTGGATGTCTCATGCGGTTAAGGCTAGCATCACGCCTCTAATGCATGGATGGGTTCCACATTCTGGTATCAGATCCGGAGTGTGCCAGTGTGGACTTTGGCTGGCAGCCATGCAGGACGATGCGTGATTGGCTCTAGCATCACCCAGGGATAGGAGCGTTTTATTAGGCTGGGATGACAGCGTCTCTTCATGCACCTGCAACCCTCGCGGGTTGATTGAGTGCCTGCGAGTCTGCTGTTTGACGTGCACATGAAGTCAAAGTCAAAGTGTCAAAGTGTTTTTATTTGTCAAGTGCACAGTATAACACAGGTCATTCTGAGCAAAGAAATTCTTGTGACATGGCAGGCAGCAACTACGTAGAAGCAAGAGCAAAATATCGAAAATATCTAAAATATATCAAAGAAATATCACACATAATAAAAATACACATAATATTAAACATAGTGTTAAATATTAACAGCAAATAAGTACCAGCCTGTACGGATGGGGGATATGGACAGTGGGAATAGGAGTATTAAATATTTAAATATTAACCATATATAAAGTGCAGGAGTGCTGATGAATATGTGCATAAGATTGTACATTGAACGTACATAGCATACACAGGAGGACATGTGATCAATGTGATCCCAGGGATTTATGTTGCTGGTTGAGAAGCCTGATGGCCTGAGGGAAAAAACTGTTTGTGAGTCTGGTCGTCCGTGCCCGGATGCTCCGGAAGCGTCTGCCAGACGGCAGCAGTGAGAACAGACCATAGCCTGGGTGGCTGAAGTCTGTTATGATTTTCTGTGCTTTCCTGAGGCATCGTGTGTGGTAGATGCCTTGCACAGATGGGAGGTGGCAGCCAATGATGCGCTCCGCTGTCTTCACCACCCTCTGGAGGGCTTTGTGGTCAGCAGCGGAGCAGCTGCCGTACCAGGCAGTAATGCAGCCAGTGAGGATGCTCTCGATGGTGCACCTGTAGAAATTGATGAGGGTCTTAGCAGACATTCCAAACTTCTTGAGTCTCCTCAGGAAGTATAGGCGCTTTTGGGCAGTTTTCACTGCTGCGTCTGATTGCCTGGACCAGGTGAGGTTATCATTTATGACCACACCGAGGAACTTGAAGCAGGAGACTCTCTCCACTTCAGCTCCGTCGATGTGAATGGGGGCGTGACCCCCCCCCTGTCGCTTCCTGAAGTCCACGATCATCTCCTTAGTCTTGCAGACGTTGAGGGAGAGGTTATTGTCCTGGCACCATGTTGCCAAGACACTGACCTCCTCTCTGTAGGCGGTCTCATCGTTGTTGGAGATGAGACCCAGGATGGTGGTGTCGTCTGCAAACTTGAAGATGGCATTGGAGCTGCGTGTGGCCACACAGTCGTGCGTGAACAGGGCGTACAGGAGGGGACTGAGTACGCAGCCCTGAGGGGCTCCGGTGCTCAGGGTCAGTGCAGAAGAGGTGAGGTTACCCATTCTCACCACCTGGGGTCTGCCCGTCAGGAAGTCCAGGATCCAGTTGCAGAGGGAGGTGTTCAGGTTTCTGAGCTTGGGAACGAGCTTAGCAGGCACAATTGTGTTGAATGCTGAGCTGTAGTCTATAAACAGCATCCTCACATAGGTGTCTCCTTTATCCAGGTGGGAGAGGGCGGTGTGCACTGTCAGTGCGATGGCGTCGTCTGTAGATCTGTTGGGGCGGTATGCGAATTGGAGGGGGTCCAAGGTGTCAGGAAGAAGGGAGCAGATGTGGGTCCTGACTAGCCGCTCGAAGCACTTCATGATGATGGAGGTCAGTGCTACAGGGCGGTAGTCATTCCAGCAGGAGATGGCAGGTTTCTTAGGTACAGGAACAATGATGGTCTGTTTGAAGCAGGTGGGGACTGCAGACTGGTTCAGGGAGAGGTTGAATATAGAGGTGAATACCTCCGCTAGCTGGTCGGCACACGCGCTGAGGACACGGCCTGGAATGCCATCTGGCCCTGGTGACTTCCGAGGGTTAACTTTTTTAAAAGCTCTCCTCACGTCAGCCGTAGATAGGGACAGAGTGCAGTCGTCCTGGTCCTCATCTAGCCTTACAGTAGGGATGGCGTTGCTTGCCTCAAACCGTGCATAGAAGATGTTGAGCTCGTCCGGAAGAGAGGCGGCGGGCTGGGCATCACTGCTATTTCTCCCTTTGTAGTCTGTGATGGAACGCAGTCCATACCACATGCGTCTTGGGTCGGAACTGTGGAAGTGCCTTCCTCCAGGCTTCCTCCTTGTTTACACTCTCGTGAATCGATGGCGGAGATTAGAGCAATGAGTGTTGATAAAAATATGATTGGCCATATTCCAGTCCATCCACAGTTGAAGAATCCAGTCGGATTCAAGGCACGCTCATCATGTCACAGGCACCTGACAAAGGATGACTGGCATGGCTACCTCTCGGTGGCTGTGCCCATGTGAGCGCCGTACAGAGATTCCCTGTGGTGAAGGCCGACCTTTGTTTGGTGTTAGTTTTCAAACCAGGAGTTCATGTCCTGAATCTACTGCCACATCTGGAAGCCATTAACAGGGCTGTCAGTAGCAGCATTACAGGAGAGAGCTGAGGGTGTAGGGAGTGCTCAGTCAGCACACTGCCTTCTGGAGGCCATACGCCCTGTTAAAGGAAACAGCATAATGGCACATGTCATCACAACTCATTGTCTGAAGGGCTGAAACACCACTGTATCATCCTGTGGGAAGATGTGACCATGGAATCTCACTGGGGAGGGACTAAAATGCATGTATTTGGGTCTTTTTTTCTGAAATTCTGTGTTCAGAGCAGTGATGCATTGCTTTGTTGCAGATAAATTTTCCAAACTATAAAAATATCTCCCTGGCACTCCTAAACGTAACTGATATGGATATATTTCGGTCTCAGCTGAGTAACAGTTCCCATGTGCGTACAAGCAGAGAGGGTCCAGCTGCCTTGAATATACACTGTACTTATATGGGCTTATACATGATACAGGAGCTTTCACTGTTTTGTGCATTGGCTAAAATAGTTAAGCTTCTTCCAGCTCTGGGGTCACCCCAGGTTACCTATATTCAGTTTCCAGTGTTTTCTCTTCTTTGAAAAAAACACAGTCCTATGGAGCAGTGCTGACAGAAGCAATACGGGTTACCATAGTGGTAATGGAATGGTAACAGAACTGATGCTTTGTAAATGTAGTGTAGTGTAATGTGATGTTGAGTATTTCCCCTACTATGTAGGAAAATATGAAAACTTTAGAGACTTGTGAGCAAGCATGTAAGCAAGCAGTCGATTCTGGGGAAACCATACTTTGTCTGACTTCCTAATGTTCTCGGATCAGTGCGCAGCCCACCACACAGGGTGTTCACTTGCTGAATGTTGACCCTGGACCAGCAGGGAGTGAGAGTCATGTTAATCTCAGAAAGGTACATGACAGCCCTGTAAATGTGGAGCTGAAACAATTTGACGCCAAATCAGATGGTCGCATTCCAGGAGAGGATAATGTTTTATGCTCTCCACTGTGGACAGTTCCATTGTTTTGATGAGTCAGTAGAACTGTGTACAGTAATGCTAGCAGGATAACACACTCCTTTTCTCCTCCTCTCTAATAGATGGCTGCATACTTTGGATATTCCGTGGCAGCGACAGACATTAATAATAACGGGTAAGTAATTATATGCAGAGTGCTGTGTGCTATGAAACCCATACTCTGAACTAGACCAGCAAAAGAAAACAGCCCTGTTGTTTTCTGTGGCAAAGAGACTTCTTGAATGACAAATACGTGGTAGTTTTAGTGTAGCTGCCTTCAAAATTATGCTGGCCTCACTAGGTCAGCAGAATATTACCCATTATCCCTTCTCTACACCTGACCAGACGAGCCCTTCCTGCGTGCATTCTGGCGTGTGTGCATGCGTGCGTGCATATGAGTGTGTGCATGCTTATGTGTGGCAATGCTGCTGCATTCCATTTCACAGTGGAACAGACGTTATTATTTTTGGATGGCACTGCTCGTATTTAATAAGTGTAAATATAACAGAATGTTCCATGGCTTTGTGGTGTTGTTGTAATTCCATAAGCATATTCTTTTTCTTTCTGCCCCTGCTTAACTCATTCACACACACACACTCTTACTCTCTATGTCTCTGTCTCTCTCTCCCTCCCTTATCTCTATGTCTCTCTGTCTCTCTCTCTGTCTGTCTCTCGCCCCCTAAGAATGGTCGACCTGTTTGTGGGAGCGCCTCTCTTCATGGACCGCGGTTCAGACGGCAAGCTTCGGGAGGTGGGCCAGGTGCACGTGTATCTGGGGAAAGGGGGGTTCGTCTTCCAGGAGCCGCTCAAGCTGACGGGCTCAGAGATCTACTCACGCTTCGGGAGCTCCATCGCCCCCCTGGGAGACCTGGACCTGGACGGCTTCAACGGTGGGCTGCCTTGTTTTCAGCGCTACTTCCACATTTTGGCCTGTATTTGTATTTGACATGTATTTGTTGATGCCTGCTACCTGTGTTTTTAAGAGTTTATGGAAAAGGCCAGTTGCTTTCCAGGTGAAAACTGTCAACTGAATCAACTTTGGGGTTTGCACCAATATTACAGATGCACCTTTCAATTGATGCTTTTTCAAAGGCCTTTTGACTGAAACATTGTCTTAAAGAGATTTTGGCATATTAAAATACATGCCGGAATCTGGGAATTTCTCCAAACCTTTTGGGAAATTTAATTCCCAACACCATGTATAATGGTGTTCCTCCCAGATGAACCCACCAGAGTTGAGTCATTCCACCAGTGCAGGTTTTCTGTGACCACAAGTCGGAAACAGTAACCGTGCTGTGACCAAGAGCGGTTGCTCATCCCTCTGCACTCGTGTTTCAGACATTGCCATCGCCGCCCCCTACGGCGGACCAGAGCACAAGGGTCTGGTGTACATCTACAACGGGAGGCCGGGTGGCCCGGACCCAGTGGCGTCCCAGGTGCTGGAGGGGAAGTGGGCGTCCTCCTCCATGCCCCCCAGCTTTGGGTACTCCATGCATGGCGCCACTGACATTGACCTGAACGGGTACCCAGGTACAGCGCGTGGGACCTTCCTCTGCCGTAAAGTGGTGAAAGATGCTATACAGATGAAAGCAGGGGTGGAAAGTCCAGGGGTCAGAAAGTCCTGCCATGTGTTTATTAGGCCCATGAACTCAGAAGGCTGATTTCACCAATTAGTTCTACCTTCTGGCTGAAGAGTCGTGCTGATTGGCTAATCGAGGTGATTAGAACAAAATACTGGGGTGGACTTTTACTTTCTGATTCTGGATTATCCACCTCTGAATTAAAGCCATTATCATTGTTAGTATTATATGTGAGTATAGTATAGGGATTTGGTCTGAGTTGCAGCTGAGGAGATAGAACAACCCAAAATGCTGCATATCTGTTTTTCACTGTGCTTGGGTGGGAACAGAGACAGGAATTAGATTTCATTAGATTTGGTGCAATTGAGATGGGTTTAGCTGTCTATTAAAAGACTGGATTTGTTGCTTGACTGTTTTACTACTTGTTGTCTTGTTTTAAGCTCGTGTTACGGCATCGGAGAAAATTAAAGTAATATTTTCTCTCTTTTTTTTTGCAGACCTAATTGTTGGCGTCTTTGGGGCGGATAAAGCCGTTCTTTACAGGTACCAGTTTCTTTGAAGTCAGGCATGCATTCAATGTACAGCGTTTTATGTTTAGTGCCGCCTTAACTGAGAGCACATTTTCTTTGCAATTAGCGAAGCGCAGAGAGAAGTGAAGGCCGAGCGCTTGAAGGCAAGCCAAGCCGCCTGACATCCACGTGCTCTCAGAGAAAGCTGCTGTGTGTCACTGCCTGCACTGTATTGATTGACACAGATACTCAGCTTATTATTTCCTATTCATTTCACTATTGATTGTCGCAGCCGTTCGTGGTATCCTCTTTAGTATTCAAAATGGAGTCCATCTCACTAATAGTTTTAATGCACTTGCTTTGCATTACTGGCATATTTGTGAAGTAGTTACTGCATTTTGTGATCATTCATGTGTCTACGGACGGAGAGTATATCCCAATTGAAGCTAGGCGTAAAGTGACTGGTCTCCTTGAAACAGTTGTAAGTTAATGCCAGTTTGTTAATGCTGGGTTTGTGTTTATTTGGAGAGGGGAAAACTGGTGGATTGTGAAATCTGACACACTCCCCTGCCTGGGAACGCTCACTTCCTGTAGTGTAACAGCTGACTAAGCTGAATCAGAACAGGGCAGGATCGGTCAAACATGAGTCAACAGCCTCTCTTAGTCTCTGTCCAGTCTCACCCTGTTATCTTTGCAGAGGTGTGGTCAGGTGTGGCTAAGCTACATATGATTTTGTCTTTTTAAAACCATATTTCATTTCTGTCATGTTACTGCAGTTTTTATCTTAATCATAATATTATTCTGATATTATGGTGTGTGCGTGTGTTTGTGTGTGCATTTGTTTGCCTGTGCATGTGCGTGTGCATGTGTGTGTGTGGATAGGGGGGTATATTCTGTTCTTCTGTGCTAGTAACACATATTGACCCTCTGCTGTGGTCTGACTCCAGGGCTCGTCCAGTCATCGGTGTGAATGCAACCCTGGACATCAGCCCCCAGATCCTGAACCCGGAGGACAAGATCTGCACCCTGCCCGGCACCGCCACTACTGTGTCCTGGTGAGTGACAAGCAGGCACTAGGGAGATAATCTTCACCATCATCGTTATTATTACGATTTTCTGACTTACAAACCCTGTATGCAATGATATGTTAACTACATGTATCACAGGAGTGACAAATAGCCATAATTAGCAAGGTTGATATAAATATACACAAAAACATAAAATAAAAAACATTTATGTTGTAATAAAGTGAATGTTGAGCTTCATAGTGGTCATTAAAGGCAACTTTTAAGTGAATTTTTCTGTTATCTCTACCGGATTTCCCATTGAAGGGATCAGCTCACATTAGTCTTTGATTTGGGATGGAATAAGTCATTGAAACTGTGCAGATTATATATCTGTGCATATATCCAGGAGGGTCCTTCATTCCAAATATCTCCATTTTGGGAGAATATCAGAAATTTTTAAACGGAGCCTTTTTCATCACCTGGTCCGCTTTATACAGTGATATTGTGCAACCTCTGATTACAAAAAAATACAAATATTGACGACTTTAGCCTACACACATGCACACACACTCTCACACACACACACACATATATATATATATATATATATATATATATATATATATATATGTTTACAGTTTGGCAAACAAAATTTTGGAAAAAATGTATTACTCAAAATCTATTTAATATTTTGCGTATGCATGTGCGTTCCCGGCCAGGCTAGACAGGGAAGGCGGCCAGCTGAGCTGCGCGAGACTCAGTGACTCAGAGCTGCATGCGCAGGGCAGAGGTGCCATCACTCTCACTGTCCCTGTCCCTGGAGCTGCGCAGACCTATCAGCCTTTAACAGAGCACTGCCTTCCTCTGGCTTAAGCATGCAGTTCTGACCTGATTCTAATGGCTTCAATGATTCTTTAGGAGGCTGTTGCTCTGCCCCTGCTTTGTTTTTTGTTCTTGTTTATTGAAATGTTGGATTCTACACTGGGCTTCATACTTCGGCTATCATCACAGGCAAAACCATTATTGGGCTACGTATGTTTTCTTATGTGGTTTATTGTCAGTGAAATGAGTAAGAATCCAAAGCATAACTTATTTTTAAGGAATATTTTTAAGTCATGACTACAGTCGGCTGAACCAATGTATATTTGCCCTAGGCAGTGTTCTGGTCAATACCATTTCACTTCATTCAATTAAGGGAAAACATTTGAATTTAGCCTAGTATTGAAGAAGTCCTGTAATATCATATACGGAGTTTTCTGAATTGACTAGGCCATTTTAAGTTTAAGAAACAACCAGCTTTTTAGGTCTGTATCAGCTTACAAATTCCTACAGCATGGAATCAGTGGCTACAAAGCAGAACAAGTTACAAGTTATTCATGAAGTAGTGACTCATACACAGCAGTGTATAAACTGGCACGAACAGAGGGAGTATTGGCATTGGTGTTTCCCTTTGTTTTTCTTATGGGAATGTTCTGAGATTACAAGTGTTGACCAGACAAAAGATGTGGGCACATAAGAATTGTTTTCATTTAACCTTATCATCTAGCCTCGGGTCTGTGTAAATAATATTTAGTCTGAAATTAAGCAGTTTGTCTCTCTCTTCTGTTCAGCTTTAAAGTGAAATACTGTCTGCAGGCCAGTGGAAAGGGGAGTCCTCCTTTACTGCGTAAGTTCTCATGGTTTTCAACTTTCTTCCAAAACTCCATGGTTATTTTATGACTGATGTTATTGGAAGATGACCAGAAACGGCAACATTAAATACCACGCTGGATTTATTTGAGTAATAGTGTAGGCCAAACACATATATAACATAGGAGCTGTTCAGTGAGATTTGATCTCTAAAGACAAAATCTAAATTTAGATTTATTTGGAGATGTTTTTAATAATAAATAAAATCCAGTGATAGATGGAGCCTGCTGGATCATTTAAAATGTTGAGAGTGCTAGATTTTGAAAGAGATTTTGCAGGCTGCAGAAGTGCTTGCTTAAAAGTGCTTGGTTTAAGGCTAATGAAGTTTTTCCTTGAGTCCATTACAATAGCATACATTTAAAAACAAAAAATGAAAAATGTCCTTGAAAAATATTTAATTGTGCATTAGAAAAACCTATGAAATCCTGTTTCTTGGCACAGTCAGACACATTGCTGATAGATGTTTTTTATTTTTTGCTTCTCTGGTGCTATATTTTGAGCGTGGATTTCCCCTTCTGTTAACCATTGTGATGAATCTGTGGCGCCACATAAAGTCATTTCCTCTGTTTTTGTGCACAGTTGTTCCTTTCCCTAGTTCTGCTGGGAGTAAACATGTGACATGTGACCTGTATCAGAGTGAACCTGTGAATACATGCTGTCTGTGCTTGTACCATCACAGCTCTGTCTGTTTGAGAAGGACACGCTGTGTGGTGCACTCCCTGTAAAAACCGCGCTTCCGGCTCGTATATGGCACCATATTGAGTGCATAATGCCTGCCAGACATAGGTTCTGCACATAAAAGACCACAGACAGGGTGTCCTATTAATTATTTTCTCAATACATGCTGCGAACGGCCCTTTGATCTTTCTTCTCTTTATTTCTTCGTGCTTATTGATGGCTACTGTTTTTGCAGCTCAGAATGAAGGTCCAGACTGGTCTTATACAAGTCCTAACACAGACCGCTTTTTTTGTCTCACGGTAGTGTTTTATTTTTACATTTCGCTGAAAATGCTCTCTTGCTCTCTTTTTTACTGTTGTGTATTGCTGTATTTATGCATATGTGTGTATTTGTTTGTGGGTCAGCTGGTCCTCCTATACTATGATACTGTTTACCTTACCGTAAACCAGCTGTAAGATACACACTGCTCAGCAGAGCCATTACACTGGTCTCCAAATAGCCTGTGGCTACTAAACAGCCAGTCTTTACCCAAAGAGCTGAGCAAAAAAACTGAAAGGCACACTAATACCAAGGCCCTGCTCTTACTGTCATTAAAGTCTCTGATGCATCCTGTTTCTTGGTTCCTCAGACTTCCAGGTGGAGCTGGTCCTGGATAAACTCAAACACAAGGGGGCGATAAAGCGTGTGCTCTTCCTGCATAACAAGATGTCCCAGTATTCCAAGAACATGACCGTCACCAATGGCAAAGGCCCAGCCTGTGAAGAGCTGGACGCCTTCTTAATAGTGAGTGATTGCAAAAGAGTCCGTCTGTTATTGCATGATTAGACATGGACTTGTGGTTAAGTGGTTAAGGAGACGGGTTTGAAAAGCAGTTAGATATTGATTCTGCACCTCTGATTAAAGGCATACTATGCAGCGTTTCTTAGCCTGTGTTTACAAGCTAAGTCTCCTCCTCCGTCTTTAATGACACCCACTCACGCAGAGTAAGTTACCCCACCTAACATAGCTAGCTGGATAGCTAGAGGTAATGATCCTGAAATGAGTGACTTTGGAGTGTATGTGTATATGTATACAGTAGAACTGTATGTATAGATATAGGATTTAACTAGTATTTCAGACCAAGGTTCCCTTTATAGAGTAAAAGTAGTATCAGAGGCACAGTACACTGGGGTTCCCAAGTGGTTTCTGTGGGTACAAACGCTCATCTCTGAGCACAACCTGAGCCCTGTAATCTCCTGATTGGCTGTTTCAGTCTGGGGCGTGTCATTGGCCGACACTCAGCTTCATCCGGGTTTTGGTGGGCTTCATTTGGTCAGGTCTCTCTGATAATGAACTCGTGTTCATGATCAATTTAAGTACCGTATTTGAAGTTTCAAACCTAGAGTAAAAACATGGGAAAATGAAGAAGAAAAAAGTACAACATATCGCATTTTAAAACGGCACATATCATATATCTTCATTCTAAAATTTGTATAGTGTAGGTACAGCTCTGTTGAGAAAATATGTTTTTGATTAAACTAAAGCCTTTTAATTTATTAAGCTTTTAGTTCATATTTTCCTGGACTGACAAGTGCAGTTCCTAAATCTTATATACTGTAATTCCATCTAGTTACACAATTACATGAACCTCCTCTTAGCTAATAGACCACAGCCTCTGTTATTACAGTTATGTTTAAGTGCAGGCTTTTGCAAAAGTATCACTTTGAAATGAAACCCTGTACTCTAGTGGGTAGTGAGACCACAGGTGTGACCATATATGGACTGTGCTCTGTGCTGAATGGTTAGGCAGCCCCTCCCCGATTGTGTGAGCTCACTGTGTGCTCCTCCCTGCAGGATGACTCAGAGTTCAGGGATAAGATCACGCCCATCACCATTTTCATGGAGTACAGCCTGGATTATAAAACTGCAGCCGACAAAACCGGCCTTCTGCCCATCCTGAACCAGTTCTCCCCTGCCAGCATATACAAACAGGTACAAGTGTCCAGAGCCCCTTATCTTCTCCTGGATTGTTCAAGATAGTTCGAGAACACTTTGTACCCTTAGGGAAAGCAGAAATATATTTACTTTCACATCTGAGGTTTGGTGTTTACTTGCTATGTGGGTATGCAAGGATGGGTGTGTCTGTCTGGAGGAGTTGCAACACATCAAAAACTGAGGACAGAAGGCCATTCCTGGAAGTAGGATTTAACCCTGTGATACCCAGACATTGATATATTTACAAATCCATGTTGTGTGTTCTCTAGACATTCTCAGTAACAGTTGAAAATGTTTCACTCCAAATATGTTGCTAAAATATAGTATAGGGCATAAGGAATTGGGAAATGTTTTAAACTGAATGGTGAACTGAATAGCAAAAGTGCTGTCTCTAGAATAACTAAAAAGAAATAAATGTTGCATTTTTGCAACACTGGGTCTCACAGGGTTGAAGGCAGGCCCACCACAACATGCTGTTCTGTCACTGGTCATTACCCAGCAGAGCCAGAAACTGCAGTGGAATGTGTCTGTGATCAAGGAGTCCACTGCACCCTCATTTGAAAAGGGGAAGTCTATAGTCATTTGACAAATGGATAAAAAAGGAAGGATTCGGTTAAATGCATGGTCTTCTGTCAGAAAAAAATGGCCCACTTAAATAAAATAATGAATAATTTAAAAAATAATATGTGTAACCAATAAAGAAGTAATTGATTGTATACAGAATACTACAATATGAATATTCCAGTTGGAAGATGTCTGAACAACATCTGAATGCAGCTTCTCAATTTTTCAGGCCCACATCTTACTGGACTGTGGGGATGACAACATCTGCAAGCCCGACTTGAAGATATCAGTAGTGAGGTGAGGGGGACATCTTTGGCCTGTTGTGCGGGGAGTGGGTACCTTGTAGAGACTCAAACCCTCCCTCCCTCCCTCCCCCTCGGCAGCGATCAGAAGCAGATCTACATTGGTGATGACAGTCCAATGACCTTGGAGGTGACGGCAGAGAACAGAGGTGAGGGGGCCTATGAGGCAGAGCTGTACGTCTTCATGCCCCCGCAGGCGGACTACATCGGCGTTGTGCGCAACAGCGAGGTGAGCTTGTCCCCTTTTTTCAGTCAAATGGCAGAACTGGAACGGTGGATCCCGGAACAAAAGGCTGAATGTTTGCAATATGTCACCCTCCTAGACTCCATCCAGACTATCCAGACTTTCCTGCGCTTACAAAAGAGAGAACCAGACACAGGAAGTAGTTGTGTGTGACCTGGGAAACCCAATGAAAGGAGGAACCAAAGTAAGTCTTTTTTTTTCCTATTTTCCCATTGGCTATTGCCACCCACCTCATCTGGCACACAGGCAGGAGTTACGGGCATGCGCCTGTTTCCCCGGAAACTGATTCCTTTCCCAAAAACCTTTCTGTGCGCTACTGCACTGCTTGAATGCAGACTGATGGCACGCTTATTGATGGGGCTTTAATGTTTACCAGCTCCACCAGTTCATACCTTGGTTCTGGATGCATTAAAAAAGAATAAAACTCAGGACAATTTAGGAATGTGTGGAGTAATAAATATGTGAATTAAGGAAAATGTATTGCTGCTAGCATTCTTTAATCATAATGCTACAAAAATCCTGAGGTCTCTTGTCTACAAA
The DNA here is from genome assembly GCF_013347855.1 of Anguilla anguilla. NCBI lineage: Eukaryota > Metazoa > Chordata > Actinopteri > Anguilliformes > Anguillidae > Anguilla > Anguilla anguilla. The sequence goes on along the minus strand of NC_049203.1, from coordinate 34,369,124 downwards.
CAGTCAGTAAAAGGATGGGTCTTTTGAAGTGAACGTGCATGTGTGATTCTTAGGGTGTGACAATATGAACAATCTAGCTATGGCTTAATATTGTGAAGTACTCGGCAACAAATAGCAGGAAAAGGGTACTGCAGGACATGCAGTGGTCCACAACCATTGCAGTTCAGAACTGTTACACTGCTGTTAAACTGTTCTTGAGCAGTGAGACAGGGAGAACCCTGCCAACGGGAACAGTCTACAGTTACAACACTAACAAACCAGCCTTTAATGCTGCTGGTAACAGTCAGCATTGTATTTCTGCTTTTTAAGGCGTTGAATGTCAGTGTGTGCAGGCAGGGTTTCGGGTTTCTTTAAAGGGTTGTTGTTTTTGTCACTCTTGTTGTTTAAATGCATGGAGTTATCCTCTTGAACACAATGCAATGCTTTAGACTGTGGCCTTGATAAGATTAGAGAGGTTCCATGAGGGTCAGAGTACTGGAAAACGAACGGCACCAAGGCACCAAACGAGCACTGTGAGCGTCAAACGAGATAGTGAAGGCTCTGCGCGTTGTGGGCGACAGACTGCAGTGACCAGTGTCACTTCCCGTCTCTGTGCCCACTTCCCTTGTACCAGACAGTGTTCTGATCTTCCTCTTCCTCTTTTGCAGCTGGTGGTGGGACTGCGCTTCAGCGTACACCACCTGTCTGAGCAGGACACCTCGGTAAAGTTTGACCTGCAGATCCAGAGGTACGGCATAAGCCAAGCAGAATGATAACGGCTCATTCAGTCATGAACAGCAAGGTTATTTGGGTGTAGCCACATAAAAACAAAATGTGCCACTTAATTATGCACTTGTTGGGATAATGCGCTCGCGCAAAATGTAAGCATCTAATTTTGCATATGCTGCTCAGAATGTCAACATTTTCTTCATAACTGTACTGAGACTGTTTACTAGGCCAAAAGCAGACCAGCATATCATCTCTTCACTCAAAAATTCCCCTCTGTAATTGAAACACAGCTATTTGCGTTTGTGAAATGGATTGCATTCTTAAACAGAAGCTAACTGTTTACATGCACGGTATTCTTTTTGCCTGCCACATGCCTGCATTTAAAATGATGTATTGTTCTGTCTGCTGTGTTTATTTTCTGCACAAAGTGGTTTAAATGTTGTTCAGTCCTGGGTAGATTTACCAAGGCCATATTTTATGACATCTTGGCATGATTTCAAACATTTCAAACAAGTTTTAACACAACAGCACCACCACCTGACAGAATATAAAATAGCCATAAACTGAAAGCCATTTTTTTCCACTTTTTTTTTTTTTTTTACCTTTCGAATATCTTGATTCCTCTTAACGCTCGTCTCTTTATTTTATTGCAGTTCCAACCAGTTTAATAACACCAGCCCTATGGTTTCTAGCGTCACACAGCTTGCAGTTTTGGCCAAGGTGGAAATCCGAGGGTATGTTGCTGTGCAGTCTCTGTTCCTCGTAGCATTAGCATTGCCTAGCCGCATACTACCTGGGTTCACTCTGAATAGGGCTAGTGACATCAGGGACATCCCTAGACCATATCTTTCACCAGTCCAGGAAACTGATGACAGCAGCTGGATATACAGCTGATGAAGTACTGTTCTGTTCTAAGCTGAAGCACTGGTAGATTTACTGGTCAATAATTCCTCCTTTTATAGGACACAAAGAAGGAGGCTTTTCTCTTTGGTAGAATCAGTCACAGCAAATCAGAATATTGATTACATGTGCAATTTTGTAGTTATCAACAATGTTGATTATCCTTTTCATTAGTTCTGTAATGATAATATTGCTGGGTTAGGACGCTAAGACAGGTCAGTAAATTGAGTTTGACTATTTTTGGACAACCCGCTATGTTTTGCTTGTCATTGATGGGGAGCTGCTCGTGTGAATCGGGGAGGGATGCTGAAGGATACTGAATGATGCAGACATTTTTCAGTGATAACCCAGTTTTATCCTTTCTGTATTTATGTATGAAGCTGCATTGGTCACTTATTTTTTCAAACAAAAATGGTTCTCTAGCTAATATAGAAGGTTTCACCAGACATATATTTAGGAATTACTCATTTTGTTAATATATTTGTATTTAGGACAGCAGTTGAGCTTTTTTTACTCCCTATGGGTGTGCCCAGGCCTCTATACAGGAGCTTATTTTAGGATGTCTGGACTCTAACCTCCCCCCTGTGCCTCCCCAGTGCATCCAATCCTGACCAGGTTTTCCTCCCCATCGCCAACTGGCAGCCCAAAGAGAACCCCGTTCTGGAAGATGACATTGGACCCCTGGTTCAGCACACCTATGAGGTCAGAACCTCCCCTCTTACTGACCCCTCTCTGCCATTTCTGAACTAACAGAAAATTTGTATGCCAGGTCTGGTTAGGGTGTTCCTAAATAATTCAGTGAGACCATTTTCTTGGATGATCTTAAGTTAAACATAATTTTCTTGCATTATTCCTGTCGTTTTTTTATATTCCTGTGTTTTGTTTTTTTCTGTTGACGGTATGGCACACTTCAGTCTGTACTAAATTACTGGCCCACTTTGTGATTGATGATATACTTTTGATGTTGACGTGTGTTGAATCGTCTCTGTCTGTGCTTGGCAGTATATTTTACACTGTGACAGTTCATGAAGCAGTTAGGTTCTGTGCACTGGCGGAGCTCACTGCACGTTTTGAACGTGATACCATTCACGTTGGTTTGCTCCCGAGGGATAGGTTCTACTTGGGTTAAACTGGACGTGATTTGACGGTTGTGTGATTTACTGGTAGGGAGCTCCATGATGTAGCTTATTGGGTACTCAGGATGATTGGGTTGGGGGGGTGGGGGTCTATTTGCCTTGTAGTCAATAGGGGCTACATCTACTTGTCTATCAGCATTACAGTTGAATTTCTCCTTGTTCAATCACCTAAAAAAAAGCTTATTCATTTTATTTTATTTTTTTATTTGATTAGTGCTGCGGGGGGCTGTGGGGGCGTGCGGTACATCAGTGGTTCTGTGTCTGTTCTGTTCATCCAGCCGTACCGTGTGCACAGTTCTACAAGTCACTCTGGATGGGATTGTCTACTAAGTGAATGAATGTGGATTTTATTTATTTTCATCAGCTTCGCAACAATGGCCCGAGCACCTTCAGCAAGGCCATGCTGGACATTGCCTGGCCCTACAGGTTCAACAACGGCTCCCTACTCTACATCACCAAGTACGAGGTGGAGGGGCCCATGAACTGCAGCACTGACATGGAGATCAACCCCCTGAACGTCACGGTATGCTCCTGTCACGCTACTTACACTTTCCCTCAACGTTATTGCGGCATGCTCGGCTGCCCAAGACGCTCCCTGTCTGGATGTTGGCTGAGACCGTATGTACCAAGCTCTGGGATTTCCTGCCTCTCATTTCCCAGAATCCCACAGCCGCAGGGAAGAATACCACCACAGCAGACCGGACTGAAGGCGGAAAGCGGAGTCACGTGCACCGCCGTGACCTGGAAGAAAAAAAGATGGAGGGCGACTCCCTGGAGACACTGGTACCGTCACACCACATGACCAGTGGACACACCACCACTGAACGTCTGGCACCATAATCAAACATTCAGTGAGACTGGCTGTGTGATGCACCCTGCAGTCTGCTATTCAAACCACTGCTGACTTTTGCAAATTGACTTTTGCAAATTGGCGCATGGTTAGTCATAGCATCAGTAAGCAAATTTCATGTTAATTGGTTTGAATTAATCAAATGAAAGAGGGCTCTAGTACACCTTCTCTGTACTACGCTGATGGAGCCTGAGCCTCAGGTGTGATGCTAGCAGAGCCTGAGCCTCAGGTGTGACAGATGCTGACGGAGCCTGAGCCTCAGGTGTGACAGAGGCTTATGGAGCCTGAGCCTCAGGTGTGATGCTGGCAGAGCCTGAGCCTCAGGTGTGATGCTAGCAGAGCCTGAGCCTCAGGTGTGACAGATGCTGATGGAGCCTGAGCCTCAGGTGTGACAGATGCTGGCAAAGCCTGAGCCTCAGGTGTGACAGATGCTGATGGAGCCTGAGCCTCACGCCGGGCACCCACCGCACGCGTCGCGTAAGCGTCGCGTGAGCAGCACGGCGAAGCAGCACGACGCGGCGCGTAGCGTGTCTCCACTGGTTCCGATTGTGTCGCGCAAAGGCTTGCTTAAAACTCTATATTCCTAGTAGCTCTCGCAGTCTGCAGTGGGATTACATCGTGTATTTCACGTTTGTTCACGACTGTTGATTATGGGTTAAGTGAATACTTTGGTGAGAGACCTTTTTCAGTTTGTTAATTTGGTAATATTTCGTTAACTCGTAAATACGTGAGAAAGTAAACGCTTTCAAGAATTACCATAAAATTAAATCGCAACGTAGCCTGCATAACAATCAATCTCAAACTGTATTAATTTATTTGCTTGGTTAACAAGCGTGCCAATTTCATGAAGAATATGTAATGATCATAATAATAATAAATAATCCGTAATCAACCATTGGGAATTCCCGTGTTGTCTTGTCATTCACGTCAAAACATTTATAGGATCAGATTTAGTAAAATCAGCTAATCATGAAAAAGACAGTAACAGTTTAATCTTGAAGGGATATGAACACCACAACGCCATGAACACCGGAAGCTTTGAAGTACAAGTGCAATAAAGGCTTGCTTACAACTTCATTTATAAAATAGGTGCATTTTCATCGGCAAGACCACTAAATAATCTGATTTTTTTAAAGCTCTGTGGATTATCTGATTTTTATTAACAAGCCCCTTTTGAAAGCACGGCGAACGAAGACATCGGAGAAGTCAAATAGGCTGAGCAATGGTTAGTTAAAAACTACCTTCCAACACTCGAGCTCACAAACCGCTGCTCGGTGCATTCACTTCTACGTCATTCAATAGGCTACGTCTTTCTGTGGTGTATTTTCAAATTTACCCCACCCCCTCCGCAAAATAAGACACTAAGTTTGCCTTTTCCCCAGGTTCCAGTTATTTATTTATTTATTTATTTTTACAAAACGAAAAGGCTTGTATTTTTTTAGCTGCTTATAAAATATCTGGGAGGTAACTAGGGACACACCCCCAATAATATAAGGATGAAATATAAATCAGAGCATGTATACCTAGCATTTTAGAGCATATTTCTGTGTATAAACAGGCCATCGTGACGCGCGACAAGCCGAAAAAATAGAACAGAAGCGAAAAACTACGCTTCAGTTCGCTTGTGTCGAGCGAGCTTCGCAGCCGGTACGCGACGCGTTCGCATCTGGTGGAGACGATGTCGCCCGCTGCCGTGGTAATAACAGTACTTCAACTACGCTTCAGTTACGCGCGTAGTGCGCTTGCGGTCGATACGCGTGCGGTGGGTGTCCGGCTTCAGGTGTGACAGATGCTGGCAAAGCCTGAGCCTCAGGTGTGACAGAAACTGACAGAGACTGAGCCTCAGGTGTGGCAGAAACTGACAGAGACTGAGCCTCAGGTGTGGCAGAAACTGACAGAGACTGAGCCTCAGGTGTGGCAGAAACTGACAGAGACTGAGTGTTTACATTCTGTGTCTGTTCTCAGGACTGCACAAAAGCTGAGTGTGTGAAGATCAAGTGTCAGGTGGGCCGTCTGGAGAGGGGCAAGAGTGCCGTCCTGTTCATACGCTCCCGACTGGGCGTAGCAACCTTTCTCACGGTGAGAGTGAGCCCCGTGGACCCATCCCCCATGCTGCATCTCCCCCCCCCCTGTTCTGTTCTATTTGATGGTGACAGGCTCTGTCTCCATACCCCAGGCGGAGGTCCAGAACCACTCGTACGTCGTGAGGTCCTCTGCTTCCTTCAGCGTCATAGAAATGCCCTACAAAAACCTGGTGTCGGAGCTCCCCTCAGACTCCACGGTGGTGAGTGCCTTCGCTCAGGAAAACTCGCTTTGGTAGATGAAGGCGAAACGGGATTGGGCACAGCCGTACCTTCGACAGTGAAGCGCGACCGATCCTAGCCAACCGTGCCTCTCTCCGACCCCAGGTCAACACAGCCGTGATCTGGGCCCAGACCGGCGCCACGCAGCCGGTTCCCGGGTGGGTGATCGCCCTGGCGGTTTTGGCCGGGCTCCTGCTCCTGGGTCTGCTCATCTTTATCATGTACAAGGTAAGCACCCTTCCTGCAGCCCCTCCCTCTCCACCGCTGCTGTTAAATGTCGACTCGCCCATGTGAGACGGAGGTGGTGCTACAGCACTCAAAAATAGTTGTTTATTTGTAATTGAAGAGGTGGTTTTCATTTTCCTGTCAGATACAAAATAATTGCACTTCATTTTCCCTATTTAGTGTTTCCCCTATAATTGTACATACGTGGTGGGCTGCCAGGCAACAAAATGCTTTTTTTAAACACCGAAAATAACGCCAAATATCAATTCATCTGGGAATGAATAATCATTTGGCTTAGGAGCCTCTGCAGGCGCTGTTTCCTGGGAAACTTGACGTAATGAGAGCGTCACTGCAGTGTTCCATCAATGAACCGTTCTTATACAGTTAATTTTGTTCTATGCTGCTGTCAGTCCCACTGAACTGTGGTCAGTCTCTTTGCATATCCCTGCTGAGCGAAGTGAAAGTAAGTTTATGATACTTAATATTTTCTTGTGGAACCGCAGCCTCACTGTATGTCTCTTGTTTGCAATGTCAGCCTAATGTTACCACATTGTGTCAGTATGGTTCAACGTTGTCATAAAATTTCTTCTTACAGAAAAGAATCTCATCTATTCATTAAACCAATAGCCTGCTTCTCCTAACTGAATCATGTCGCTGCAACTTAATATATAAAAACTAGATGTGGAATCAATGCAACTTTGCAAGCGCATCCATCGCTGATACCCCTTGCAGCACTTTCGACACAAGCAACGCCGGAAGGTTTGATCTAAATGCTGTGACAGCATATAGCCTTTTTCCCAGAATGGTATTTCTCAATATAATTGTGCTGCTGTGGTAACACATTTCACGGTAAGAAGAAATTTTAGGACGAAATTTTGCTTGTGTCAAAAGTGCTGCAACAGTAATAACCATAGATTTCGCTTGCATTCATCTCACCAGAATGTCACCAGAATGACTAGAACTAGTCAGACATTCTTCATGGTAAAAAGACATTTTACAACAATGTGAGCATGTCCTAACCGAGATATCAGCCGATGTTTCCCCGAAATAATATTGGTGTATCCCTAAATATTATATAGTGTTATACAAACAATATACGTAAGAGCGGGGTCATAGAAAATGTTTCTACTCCTGAAGTGGGTCTTGGAAGTTTCTGCTTTAAGGCTCTGATATCCCCCCCCAACTTCCTTCTGCCAGCTGGGCTTCTTCAAGCGTGTGCGACCCCCCCAGGAGGACGGCACAGAGAAGGAACAGCTGCAGCCACAGGAGAACGGCAACAACGAGGCCTGAGGGCCCCAAATGTTTCAAATCCCCACTCTCCACAGCAGTGACCACTCCCTGCCCTACAGACAGGAGGCGTCAGCCTGTCAATCACAGGCTCTCACTGGGACCAGGCCTGTGGGTTGTATTACAGGGTGGGGGGCAGGGTTAATTTCTAATTGTCAACTAATTTTTGTGAATGAAAGGTTACAGAAAGCCAAGTTCATGCAAAGTTGAAAAAAATAGAGTTGGAATCGAGGCTGCGCACTGTAGTGTAATGCTAGGATGATGTTCCCATTTTCTGCTGGTGAGGAGCTCAGTGCTTCCTCAGTGTGGACTACTTATATGCATTTTAGTGCACTGATATTTTTTATGGTTTACTTCTGGCACCAGTTCATAAATGCAAACTTGAGAGGCCACTAGAGTAAGAGGTAGGGTTGTATACAGTTAGTTAAACACTGTTCCATCTTAACTATTGTCTTCACAGTGTGAAATGTGTCAAACTAATCTAATCTGGCTGCAGTAAATTAGTACACATGGAAATGGCTACTACCGGTGGGTGGGGGTTCCGGGCTTTGGGTTTTCTGTGGGGGGGTTTGTCTAGTGAAAATGTATATAAAATGGCTAAATGCTTGGGTGAATTAAATACGGTCTCAATGATTTCAGATACAAGGCAAGGTGTAGTGGTGCTGGTTAAAACTGTTACATTTCCAGCCAGTCATCCAACAGAAGAGTTTAGCTGTTAAAACTTATTTTCTTCAGTTAAATTTAATTATTATTTTGAAATGGTAACCTCACCCTTTCCAAGGACACTCTATTGATGTTATTTTGTACAGTAATCAGAATATTTCTAGAGCACAAATTTAAACTCCTGTGTACTATATTTAAACATAATAATTGTAAATAAGGCTTGTTGTGGATATATTAAAAAGCCTTTGTGAGATTAATATACCTATATATAACAGCAGACATTGTTGTACCTTCTGAGAACTGCTTTCTATTTGGGAGAGAAAGATGAGCTTGTATAAACTTAAGAGTATTTTTGGCACACAAATAAACAGTCTTCCGTGTTCAAATTGTTTATCACTTTTGAGTGACTTGTCTAACTCAAATGTGCTGGAGCTGCAATTAGTCCTGATTTTAGCAGGTTGCAGTTCAGTATTCACCACATACATTAAACAATCCACCAGATAATAAATAGGAAGTCATCTTTTCAAAGCCTTAGGAAAATTGGTTTTTACTTTAAGTTCTAGACACTAATTTCAGGGAACAGATGTCCCTTGTTTTGTCCAGAAAAAAAATTGCCACAACAATTGGTTTAATCAATTAAAAAATATACAAGATCATCATGAAACCGTAAAAAACTGTAAAACAAATTCATCAAATATGCTGCATTGCAGTAAATACCATAGCTTTGCACAAACATTAAATGATCAGATACAAGCAGTGTTCAGTGAAGACATTAGAAGATTTTTAGAAGTTTTAGAAATATATATTTCCTATGATAAGTTAGTTACATTTTTCAATAAAACTTATTGCATAAAATGCAGTGAACTCAAGTAATGAGTTATCTGTCTGCACACACCTGTTATAATGTATAGATCTTTGATATGAAACATTCATATAACCCATAACAGCTTTTATTTCCATCTAAAAAGATGTTTTAGGGTGGAAATATCACAACAGTGTGCCAGTATATTAATTGCCCACAAAAGTCATGCCCAAAAAATACCAGAAACGGTTATCAATCAGGAAGAAAATGTTCTTTGATTAGAGGGTAAATGCTTAGTGTTTTATCATGAAGGCATATCTCTAGGTGTGTATATGTCTGATTTCAAAACAAAACAATGTACTGTACAGCCTATGTACTGTAAGTGTTGACCCTAAAATACCTTTGCATTATACAACATTTTGATTTGAATATATTGATTTGCCTGTATTCAGTGTTCTTTTCTCTTGACCTTTTCCAGGACGATTTTCCAGTAAGTGTAAGTTTACACTGTCACCCATATTGGGAAGACAGATTGAGACTGGCATTTGGTTTGTATCGGTTTTCTTTTAAAATGGGATATTACAGTAGTCAATAATCAACATTGGCAAGTGAACAGTTACACAGCATTAATGTAATCATTTTAAAGGACAACTGATTAAAACGATTATGGAGTGGTAGAGTTTTTTTTCATCATCTGGTTTTGTAAGCTTTTGTTTTATTCTAAAAATTATTTCATCTCACAATGCACCAACATATGATAACTTTGTATGATTTTTACCTATAGCCAATAAAGAACACTAATATGTGTTTTGACCTTTTTTTTAAGTCATTGGATATTTTGGCATAGAGCATTTATCTGCCTCAAAACTTGGAAGTTGAGTAATGGATTGCAAATTACAGTAGCTGCCAGTCTGAATACACATGCTGCAGTCCTTTTTCTGTGGAACCCAAATGACATTTATTTAGGATTTCCTATTTTCCTGTGAGAAATTACCTTCTTTTATCCTGTATAAGCTTTTGATGTTGAAATCATTTATTGGGGGAAAAAAAACCATCTTCGTGTGGCTTATGATTAATTTCATCAGTAAAACAAGCACTTTAGTATGGTGGCTTCATACTTTTGTGACTGGAATAAAGGGGTGTTTTAATTCAAATTGACTTGTGTCTTGCGTCTTAATGTCTAATGTGATTAGGTTAGCTTCAGTTAGTATTTACGTATGTATTCTGAATCAAATGGAACTTGCTCTTAACAGGTGTGAGAAATGTGAGGAAACCAATGGTTGATCAATGCTTTGGCTTAAAATATTGGGATCTCTTTATTTAAATTTTCCAACTGTTCACAAAGCCTTAAGCATGCTCTCAACTTAGACTTCTGTAATGAAACATATTGCTTTCAATTTCATGAATAGGTCTTAAGTCTGTGTATAAAGAATATCACAATTAGGGATGTAAATGTTAAACATCTACATGAGATGAATGACCAAGCTAGTACGGATCTTTACCTTAATTTAAGAAAGTGTAATATACCAGGAGGCATTACAAAAGCTTTTTTTGTGAATAATGAAAAAGGTAAAAAGGACAAAATTAATATGGTAACCCCTCTATTGCTAAACTCTCCAAATTGACAGGAGATCAGAGCAAAACACAGCTAGCTCTGCTTACAGCTCCTCAGCACATTTCGGGGCTAATGTGTCTGCAGGGCCAGTGTTTATACTGAGCCTCCCCTTCAGTAGGAACAACACCGACACAAACCCTTAAATTTACTTCCGCTCTTACTAAGTTTGACCACAGGTCAGATCTACGGTATTTCCATTTCAGTCTGTCAAGTTGATGCCTGCAATTCAGACTCTTACTTTGACGTTGCACAGCAGCGGACTCTCAAACCGAGTCCTGGAGGATCTCTGTGTAAGCAGGTTTTTTGTTTTAACCAGTTTGCCACCCATAAATTCTAATGTGCTGTTACTAATTGTCACACTCATGTAGCAATGCAGCAAATGATTCATTAAATTGTTTAAAGTACAGAAAACAGACAAAATAAGTCAGACCAAAACTAAGTGTTGACACCTGGGCCCTCATAAAATGGCATTATAATCAAATGGTATTGTTGTAAACAACTGTTATTTCTGCATTTGTGGCCTTTCTGTTGGCTTGAATGAGTCTGTCCATTCCCCTCTGACCGCTCTCATTAATAAGGCATTTTTGCCCACAGAAATGCCACTCACTGAATGTTTTTTGTTTATTGGACCATGCTCTGTAAACTGTAGAGTGGAAATTCCAGGAGGGCATCTGTTTCTGAGATGCTGGGAGCACCACATCTGGTACCAACAATCATACCATGGTCAAAGTTGCATTGATTTCACATATAGTTTTTATATATTAAGTTGCAGCGACATGATTCAGTTTGGAGGAGCAGGCTATTTGCTTTAATGAATAGATGTACCTAATTAAGTAGTCACTGAAAGTATGTAGCGCTGTATGGAGCAACATGATTTTATTAAGGTAATGCTTTTGCTGTGATGGGCGCCATTCTAGTAAATTATCATAACCATGCTGGGAAAAAAATCAGCATATATCAGTAAAGATGGTTATGCTGGTGACCTTTGGTCTAGAGATGGACAACAATTTGCATGGTGTCTGTAGAATGGCCCATAAATGATAAAACAAAAACATCAGGAAGCTTTTTATGCTAAGTATTAATACTAGCTTGCGTAGATATTTTTGTAATGACAGGTATACATTAATTAATCAATTTACTAATTTCATTTAGGATTTCAAATCCGCTTGACCACACAACAACTCGTGGCTTCAGTAAACAATTCTCCGAGACCCGTGCTGATGAGAGAAGCGTCTCCAACGTATATCCCTTTCTCGCCATTACCAAGTCCCCTTCTCTGAGAATCTTAACGGGGCAAAGATCGTTCCTTCCGTCGCCGATATAGCAGATCCTCTCATACTGCACACCGCCCTGCCTCTTGTTTTTTATGAAGTCATCCAGCACACTCCTCTTGCACATATTGACAGGACACTGACCGCATTCATGAGAATGATAGCACTGCACTGACATATAGCCTCGGTCGTCAAAGGTGGCTGGATTCGTGAAGACATTGTCAACCGCCGTTTTGACACCAGCTGCTCCAAGAATCCAGTCAATGAAGAGGGAGTTGGAATCGGAGATGATGATGCAGTCAATGTTATTTTTGTTTTGAGAGATGTATGTTAAAAGCTCGACCATTCCGTCTGTAAAAGGCACGGTTTCCATGACACTTCGAACAGTGTCGCGGCTAACTTCCTGTTCTCCTAAATAAGACATCACTCGCCCCATATATTCAGTCCAGCGTCCTTTTTGGTACGAGTTCTTGAGCCAGGCTGGTAGACTTTGGTTAGGGGCGCATTTTATCACCCACGTATCGCTATTATCGTCCACTAACGTGTGGTCGAAATCGAACACTACAAGGGACTTCATCTTGTCCTGGAAACGCCGCTCTGAAAGCCTGTAGTGAGAAACAGAAAATAAAAATTTTAGCATATTCCTGAAAAACTGTAAAGCGTTATAAAGCAAAATCGTAACCCAGCATGAACTAATGTATGTAATCACAAAACCTACTTTCCTGCGAAACAACGCACTCGCAGATTTACATTTAAAGAGGTACAGTACTTTCGATCGACCCACCAAATAGAAATGGAAACCGGTTACCGGAAGGAGTAAGTACGCTGCTTCTAGGCATGCTCAGCGCTGGCGATTGTTCCGTCTTTCACCAGCAAGTCCTCTTCACCACTTCGGCAGATTTCTAATGCTTTTTTACCATAGGGATTTCGTTTTCTGACGAAAATAATGTCTGTGGTTAACGCAAGCCTAAGGCAGCTTCACGTTTTGTTCTACGAGATAAATTACATCCATTAATATCGCAACCGAGAATTTCGAAGTCGTGATGTGCTTTAAAAAAGTAAGTAGCTAACAAGTTGCAATATTGAAACTACAACGGGTGTCGCGTGCAAGTAAGGAAACTAGAGTGGTGGTTGCCAGCATACGACCATTGTTGTAGTTTCAATATAGCAACTTGTTAGCTACTTACTTTTTAAAAGCAAATAACGTTCTCGAAGTCCACGGTTGGGATGGGTGTAATTTATCTCCAAGTGTTAATCAGCTTGAACATGTATTTCTTTGCCCAGCATTTTTCTACATAAAATGATAACATTCATGCAAATAAAAACATTTGTTCGGCTTTATTTCAAATTACTGATGGTCACATAATGTCATGGCCAGCTGTGGGCAAGAAGTTAACTGTTCCAAATACATTTTTACAGACAAAATGGCTTTGAGAAACAACAACCAAAGAAAGAGCACAGATAAAAGTTTTAAGACTACTAGACTTCTTATTTAAGCACATTTTTTCCATAAATTGTGCCAGTACTCTACATTGTTTAATGGGCAATTAAAAGTGATTATAGGCCTAAAACTTTAGCCTACAAAATCATTTGAATTACGGTAGAGTCAGTTTTTGTTCTCTAACGTACAGTTCCTGTTAATGTTCCCTCATCACAGTCAGATTTGTACCGTAGAATACAAATTTAAAAGGGTACTGCCCTAGTGACAATAGTTTTTTTCTGACAGTGTACAAGATTACACCATATTTATTACGGGCAACAAAGTCACAAGTTCAGTTACTTAAATTCTTCTAAACTGTGAAGTGTCATTGTCTGTTAGACACTCCTCTCAATGTGGTCAATTTGTTATTATTTTCACGTTTTAGGACTATGGAATGGACAGAAATAAAATTTTTCCTAAGTAGAGATCATTTAGAATTGACTGAAATATATATAGGGTGGCGCGATTGTGCAGTGGGTAGCACTGCTGTCTCACAGCAAGAAGGTTCTGGGTTCAAATCTGGGCTGGGGCTTTCTGTGTGGAGTTTGCATGTTCTTCCCATGTCCACGTTGGTTTCCTCCAGGTACTCTGGTTTCCTCCCACAGTCCAAAGACATGCACGTAGATGACTTGGAGACTCTAAATTGCCCATAGGTAGGAGCCTGAAAATGAATGGTGTGTGCCCTGTGATAGATTGGCAGCCTGTCCATGGTGTATTCCTGCCTCTCACCGAAAGCATGCTGGGATAGGCTTCAGCACCCCCTGTGACCCTGCCCAGAATAAGCGGGTATACATAATGGATGGATTGAATATATGTAGCCAAATATATCTAATGCATAATAATTATGCTAAATATAATTATGTCTAGTCACTTAAGTCCGAAATGTTGATATCTCAAGATGGTATCTTCTCAATACCAACATTTAATAAAAGTTTCACAGTGAAATCACTGCCATCTTGAAGTTGAGTGCATCTCACAATTAGGCTACTGAAGAACCCCAGCTTTATTTCACACAAACTTTTATGTATTTGAGACACAAGATGTGTAAAATTGCAAAGCTGATTGACAGGCAGTTGTGAAATGTGACAAATTTTCCAATACAGTAAGTTATATATTATGACCTTCTCCGCATAATCCCTAAAAACTCTCAGTCCAGTGATAGTCGCCTACACCTGCTATGACATACGATTGTTTCAAATACAAACATTAAAATCACACTAAATTATGTGAACAACTAATGAAGCCATGCAACATTTAAATATGGCATGAACACACTACTGATTCGCCAACAATTCGCGGACTCGTCGTAATATGCCTTGAATGGTGGTCTAAACCCTTCATAAAGCAGGTTTTTTTTTTTTTTTTTAAATTTCAAAAAAACCCTCCAAAATTCTGTCAGTGTTCTAGAACTCCATTGCTTTCAATTACCAGTAGCGATTGTTACATCGCCATGAGAGTGTCGAGTTGAGAACGCTGTAATGATCACATACGTGTGATTTTACATCTTAAAGCGTTAAACAGTAGATAGGAGGGCGAAACTGAATTCCTAGGCAATGCAACCATGGTGACGTAAATGTTTATCGTTGCTTGGAGACGAAAGGATTTCAATGGATTTTCATTACACTCCGAATTTTAGCTGCAGTGGAATTCAGCGTTTGTGAGTGACCTGCTTTAAATTCTATGACTGAGTAACGTTATGAAGACAGAAAATTGAAATAAAAGTCAAGTGAAGATGGCAACGGTCTCAGCACCACAATATAACAGAATGAAAAACTCCAGCATGAATTTCATTTGTAAGTTGATCAGACTAGATAATCAAGCATTAGTTAGCCAGCATGCTGCATTTCGGTAGCTAATGTTTGTTAGATAGTTGTGCATGCGTTTTAAGTTGTGGTTTTGTGGTGTACATATTTACATGTTAAGTAATTTATGCACATTTCTCTTTGAATTAACCTTGATACACGAATTCTACAACAGTACAGTCTATGGAGGAAACAACCACACCGGTGCGTCTCCCAGATCTCCGTCAAGTCACAGTTTTGCCAAAAACTGACTGGCTCCGGATTCAAGACAACCTAAACCATGTCAATAAGCACAAGGAGAACCTTCTAGAGGCATCGAAGGAACGGTATGATTTGCACCTGCGTTCCAAAGAAGTGGTAAAATTCTGGTCCAACACCATCGCAGTGAGTATGCAGTACCATTCTCCCTGTTTGCCTTTTTGACATGTATCAACACATGAAAGTATACCAAGTAGGGGAGAGCCGGTATAAATTATGGTTTTTGAATTTTGCTCATTTACTCATAATATATTTAGCCTAGCACAGTGAAATGTTTTACTTCAGACAGCTTTAACATGTCAGTGTTACCCGTTACGTTCATAACTTAATCGAGTCAGATACAAGTTAAACCGAAGTATGAGTAATCCAAGGTAACATTCACACAACCTAGTCGGTAGGATTGTAACAGAGAGGCGGTGTAATTGTATCAGGAAATGAAAACGCCATATGATGCGCCTATTTATGTTTTCTGTGCACATACTAATGTTAATAAAGGAAATACATGTCTGGTAACGTGAGATCAGCCACATCAGATTTGGAAGCATGGAGCTAGTTAGAATGCAAATTCTTGATATCAGAAATTCAATTGTAATTAGTTATTATAATGTGTATTTCTGAAATCATTTAGTTAAAATGACTCTTCTTGATATTGGAAATTCAATTTTAGCTAGTTAAAATGCTAATTGTTGATATCGGAAATAAAATTTTAACTAGTTCAAATACCAATACTTGATATCATAAAAAGAATTTAAATTTAATTATTGATATCAAAATTAGATTTAATGATATCAACAGTTGGTTTTTCAACTAGTTAAAATTTTATTTCTGATATCAACAATTGGAATTTAGACTATTTAAAATTGAATTCATATCAGAAATTGGTATTTTAACTAGCTGAAATTATATTGTTGGTATCAATAATTGATTTTATGATATCAGAAATTGGCATTTTAACTAGGTCAAATTCCAACTGCCATTGAAATGAATGAGAAAAACGTTTTAAATCTCACTGGTTAAAATAGAATTTCCAATATCAAGAATTGGCATTTTAACTAGGTAAATTTTAATTTCCGATATAAATGATATGCATTTTAACTAGTTAAAATTGAATTTCTGATATCAGAAATATCAGAAATACGCATTATAACTAGTTACAATTGAATTTCTGATATCAAGAATTTGCATTCTAACTAGTTAGAATTGAATGTGTGATATCCTTTAATAGCTTCGCTTGACTATCCATAATTACATTTTAGATATCTACAAATGCATTTTGACTGGTCATAATTACAACGTGACTAGTCAGAATGATAATTCTTTACATTACATTACATTTATTTGGCAGACGCTTTTATCCAAAGCGACGTACAAAAGTGCATTTCATGGTCATGGACAACTACAAAACACAGGTTCAGTAAGATACAATACTTATTTTGTACAGCTATTTCTAGCCAAGAACAGTTTAGTTCACACAGTGAACACTATTCTGACCTATCCTCTGCTAAGCCAACTAGGCAGAAGAACAAGCTACAATATTAGGACAAATACAAATTAACAAAAAGTGCTGGAATGGGGGTACATGTAACGAGCGTCATGAAAGGGGGAGATTTAAAGTGAAATGATATACAGATTGGTGGTAGTTAGTCCAGGTATAGTCTGAAGAGATGAGTCTTCAGACCACGGCAGAAGACGGGTAGTGAGGGAGAGGTTCGAAGAGGGACAGGGAGTTCGTCCCACCACTGGGGAGCTAGGGTGGAGAAGCTCTGTAATCCCTTTACTCGGGTGGAAGGGGGTACAAGGTGCCCTGCTGCTGCAGAGCGGAGTGGTCGAGCAGGTGTATAGAATCGAATCATGTCCTGCAAGTAGATAGGGGCCATCCTATTGGCTGCAGTGTAGGCGAGGGTCAGGACTTTGAACCAGATCCTGGCAGCGACCGGTAGCCAGTGGAGCAACCGCAGCAGAGGAGTGATGTGGGAGAATTTAGGAAGGTTGTAGATGAGTCGGGCAGCAGCATTTTGAATCATCTGTAGTGGCTATATGGCACAAGCTGGCAGGCTTGCAAGGAGAGAGTTGCAGTAATCAAGGCGGGAGGTCACCGTAGCCTGGACAAGCAGCTGGGTAGAGTGCATAGTCAGGTATGGTCGAATCCTTCTGATGTTGTACAGAAGGACTCTGCAGGACCATGATGTTGCCTAGATGTGCTCCTTGAGGTCCATATCTGGCGATATCTGGAATTCATGTTTTATAATCAAAACTGAATTGTAGATATCTTTAATTGGAGGTTCCATACAACTTAATGGCAAAATCTTCGTAGTCAAATTGTTATTAGAGATATATTAAATTAGCGTTTTGAATAGTCATAAATTAATTACAGATATCGGACATGCTGTTAAATGTTAAAAGGGCTTTCCAAACAGAATGATAATAAGATATCTGCTATTATAATCTGACTAGTAAGAACAATAATTCAAGATATCTGTAAATACATTTTGACTAGTCAAAATACATTTTAAGATATCTACAGTATAATAACATCACATTGTCGTTCGACTAGTCACACATACCGAATGTATGGCAAGCCGTTTAAGCTTTTATTCAACTTGTTTATGATATCAAGAAATCAATTTCAAGTAATTATAATTTTAATTATTGATATCAAGAATTCAAATTTAACTAGTAATAATATCAATTCAATTTTAGCTTGTGAAAATAAGAATTTCTGATACCAAGAATTATATTTGAACTATTTAAAATTGGAATTCTTGATATCAGGAATTGAATTTCAACTAGTTTTAATGTTAATGAGCTTCATTTACATTTGCCAGTGAAGGTGGAGTTGCTTTATGATTATACCTTTAGCCTATTATTATAACTCTTAAATGCAGAGCTGAATATGCAAACTGGCTGCATGCTCTCAGAGTTGTACTTACAGCTAGAAAACAATGGGAGACAAAAATAACTAGAGCCAGTTGATTGTGTAATTTGACAACAACATTATCTCACTTTACCACAAATGCATTAATGTGAAATTAGTTGATCTGTTGATCAGTCTGATATAATTTTGTCAAGTGAAAGTTGCTATGTAAAAGTCACAAGTCAATGGGATCACGGGATGTGGTCTGTAAACAGCAAGCAATATTGGCTAGTTATTGTTTGAATTTATGGTTTTTATTTTTTTTAAAAGACCGGTATCAAGGACAATTCTTTGTTTAATTATTGCCAGCCTTTCTTAAACCTTAATCATCATATAAAAAGTTGTGCTTAGCTACAGTCAACAAATAAAATATAGCCTATTCATTTAAATATAGCTTTTATTCAAACAACAAATAAGGTAATTGATATATGTACTGTGCTTTTGCATTCCAATGTGTCTTACCTGCTAAAACAAATGTATTGTTTTTGAGACAGTAACCGTGCATCAAGTTTTCAAAGTCTTAAACTGTCCCTGGGTCATTTGTTACACGAGATATGCTGTCATCGCGTTATTGAGATTGACTGTAAAATTCAAGAAGCATGGGAAATAGGATAATCCTGCTGTGAGGATGTTTTAAAGATAATAGCCTAACTGAGAATGTCATGTTTTGTCGCCAGAAAGAAAAAAAATGCTTGCCGACAGAATGCTCAGAATTGGTTGTCTGTCTATGAAATTATAAATAATAAGGAAATGTCATGTGCGACGTGAACATTCATTTAGTCAAACGTGATGAGGCTTATGTTGCTTGCATTACATTACAGGCATTTAGCAGACGCTCTTGTCCATAGCGACTTACACAACTTTTACATAGCATTTTTTACATTGTATCCATTTAGCTTGCATCTCGACCTCCTGAACTAAGTTTGGTATGTGTTCTGCAAAAATGAATTCATGTCCACACCTATATGCGATTATGTAAATTCTTTGTTTCCCAGTGGAAATTGGTCTTGTTCATACTATCAATTCTCTACATTGCCAATGTGTACTAATTACCAGCTAGTAATTTACATAAACTTATTAGCCAGGCACGAATACTGGTCATTATTTTGTCATTAAACGATAGAGCCTAACAGAGTCGAATGAGTTTCTCGGAACCAGCAACATCATTGCCTGGATCATCCAGACCCTGAATCACCATGCCTGCGTTATCCTTTTCTCGCCAGAAACAGAAAACGATACCGCAGACATGGCGATTCAGGGTCTGGATCCAGGTTGACAACATCCACTGTTGCTGCCAATATTGTTTAGTCAACGCTAATGCAGTGCCATATCAGTGTCTTGTCTCTGCTCCAATGTCTGCTCATTTTTAGCTCAGGGACAACCTTTTCCCTAGTAATTAATTTTTTTAAAAATTGTCACACTGCCTTCTGGAACTGTTAGCTTCATTATAGCAGCATTTAACACATAGCTACATGTGCACTTCTTGCTGTTCAGGTCACAGCCAATGGTAGAACGAAGCATGGACTGCTTGTGGCCAATAGCCTAGTCAGACTCGGTCAGTCAATCAGGAGCTTGAAATTCTTATGGTTAATGCAGATGTGTGTCTGTCACTAGCCTTTGGCTTTGACGTGAAATGGACAAAGACATACAAACTGCCTGTACGACAAAGATTGTACAACACAGATCGCACCTGTGTTGTAGTCATTGTGCAGCTCTTAAAGTGGCTTCATCAGACCACTCAACACTTTACTTTTATTTTCCTTTTCATGACTATATACTTTTATTTTTTCCCAGAAAGTAAATGGCTTTTCTCATCTCTTGTGATAAACTCTTCAACAGTTCTCCTCTCTGGAACTTTATCTGAAAAATCCTCTTGCCGTGTTTTTCTCTCACACTTTCTTAGCCATGGGTATCCTTTTTGTTACAATTGTCTTCCTTCTTAGACCAAAGAAGTTTTTTTTTAGATTTCAATTTCTTGCATAACTTTTTCTTTCTTTCAGCAACTTCAACTTATTGTTGCCTTCAGTTGATAACAGAACGGAATGACATGGACTTGTGATCACTTGTGGGATGGGTGGTTCAGCAGGTGCAGTTTGATCACTTTGTGGAATGGGTGGTTTAAAACAATAATGAACTTGTTCACCCCGGAAGAAAAATGTAAACATGAAGACCATTCATATCCAGTTTGTCTTAAACGTCCACATATACGTTCACATGTCTTTTTAAACGTTCACATATATCTTAACTTAAAATATTCCTATGTGTAACTTATTCTGCAGGGGCAAAGACAGAAGAAATTGGAGGCGAAAAAAATACGAGAGGAAATTGAAGAGGAGGAAAAGAAACAGATTGATTTAGAGGAGGCTGAGTACCAGAAACAAAAGCGGAAAGAAGCCATTGCAAAAGCAAAAAGTCAACAGTACTTCCAGACTGACCGAGTGAAAGGATTTCATGTTAGTTCTTACTATGAGTATATGAAGCATTTGAATTAGTTCATGAATCTGCCTGTGCAACAAGAGGAGCAAGGCTGTTACATTTGGAGTTTGATTTTAAAAAATAATGTATTCGCTGCTAGTGAAGTTACCTGAATCCCAGTGTGTGTGGAGCCATTATGTGTTATCACCAGCTCATGTGTTTAACTGAACAATGTTTTTCACTGTGGAGAAGAGGGGCTTTTTCATTTTTCATAGGTCTGTGACTAACAGAATGTGTCAGTGCCTACCTATTATAGGGTCCATGAAGTCTCATTTTTCATTTCTAGTGTCAACATAATAATTTATTTCCTGCGCATTGAAGCAGTGGTGAATCAGAGGTGAAATGTAACAAATGGATATTTGCAGAGCAGCCTCTTGCTGACAGAGGTCTTGAAGGAACGGGAGGCTCAGATGGAGCTGAAACAGAGGAAGCAGATGGCCTCTAAAGACGTGAACAGGGACATCATGGCACAGCTAAAGCAGAAAGATGAGGAGGCCTTGGAGCAGGAGCGGCAGAGAGCAGTGCAGAGGAAGCAGGAGAGAGAGGACGTTGCTGAGTTCCTGAAGCAACAGTAAGCCCAAACCATTCTCCCCCTTTCATTGAGGAAAATGGTTTCTTCATAAGCAGTATTGCCTGTTAACCATAGAATCATCACAACACAGAGCACACTTCACTTAAAATGACAAAAATCTGTAATTTTCAAGTAAATGCTATTTTAGCTTTTGGATACTTAATTATTGAAAGTGAGTATATGATTAGAGTCATTTTGCATTTGTTAGGATAAAGGAGCAAGAGGCCATTATGGAAAAGGAGAAACTGGACAAAAAGAAAGAAGCAGATGAACTCCAGAAGCTGAAAGAGCTTCACGGCTGGGAGCGGAGCATGTATGAGCAAAAGAAGCAAGAAGAGAAGAGAAACGTTATGAGAGCTCATCTGGTGAGGGACTCGGGCAAATCAAAACTGCTCTCCTGTTAGACGATTTGGAGGAGTCTTCATTTCAAACACAAAATGTACAATCTGATCTAATCCTGTTCAAAATTTCTCATTCACTTTAGTATCCACCAAACGCATGATGATGTGTGATGACAAACTATTAACACTTGGAAGTTCTTATGATAAAGTACAACAGTGGCTGCAATTCTCATAATGTCCTTGTGTGTTCTAAGGAGCATTTGTCCAACCGAAACCTCATCAGAGCAATAGAAATACAGAAACAAGAAGCAGAAGACGAGTGTCGGAGACTTTTCTCAAGTGCAAAGCAGAAAATGATGAAGATGAGGAAAGAGAAGGAGGCAGAGATGTTTAGGTAAATCATACTTGCAGTTATTAGCAATTAAAAAGATGGCAAATAGGTATGTGCTTTGATAAGATGGAGCTTGCAGGTTCTATGAGCTTGAACTGTATGTCCCTTGTGTGAGGGACTTCTCTATTTATTCCTGTTTAGTATATTGTGCTAAATGTTTCTTACAAGATGCGTAATGTTTTGTGACTAAGAAAGTCCCACTATCAGGAGGTTATATCAGTCATTGAAATTTCACTGAAGGAGAGCTGCTGGGTGGCTCATTCGGTTAAGGATGACCCCCCAGGCTCAGATTGAATCCGGGCCAAGCCAGTGCCGACTGGGAGGGTTCAGTCGGTTAGGGTTCCGTATCTATCTAGCGACCCCCACTGGTCGATCAAGCATCTGTGGCCCGCATGGTTACACTTGAAAGGTCTTCCTGCAGATGTCTACACTCTCCAGAATCGGCAGTGGGGTTTGTGCATGAATGCGGTTGTAGTTTCAGATAACTGAATCTTCCAAGTTATAGTGAGAACTGAATAAGCACAGCCCCACATTGGGAACCAAATTTGTATATTATAAATTATATATAATATATATATATATTATATTTCATATTATATATAATTTATATAAACAAAAACATTTCTTGAACAGCCAACATCCTCTAACATTCACATATGGATGTCAAATCACCTTTTCTCTGATGTGTAGTGAGGTGCAGAGGCACACGGAGAAAATGGTAGAGAGGCTGGCAACACAGCTGCAGGAGAAGACCAGCAACGATGAGGAGCTCATCGCCAACGCCGTGACACTGCGGGAGGCAAGGCTGGAACGAGAGCAGAGGGAGAACGAAGCGAAAAAGAAAGCAATGCTGGACTCCATCACAGCGCACAGAGCAGCCGTGGTAACACCTGTTTTACAGCAGTCATGCACAAAACGATTCATTTATGATTAAAGTGTTAAATTAAGCAAAAAACAGACCTGCTGTGGGTTAAGCAACTCGCCCACATTCTACTAAAATTACCACTAATACTGACTATGATATTTAGGAAGAGCCCAGGGTTTTCAGATCAACATTCTACACAAAGTTACAACATGCACTGTTGCTATGTTTAAGTTTTTCTAAAAATCTGGCCACCCTCCTCCTTAATAACACATTTATTTCTTTTTAAATTGTGGTATAATTAATTTAAGCATTTATATTGACCAATTATGTAAGGAGACACAACACATTGTTTCAGCATCAAGAACAGGAGCAGAAGATCAAAGAGGAAAGGCAAAGGGCTCTGGAGATGCTTCAAGCCAAGAAAGAGTCAGACAAGATATTCCTGGAAAAACAACAGCTGAAGGCACAAAAAATGAAGGAAAACTGTGTGGCATTACAAGACTTCCATGTTCACCAAATGGTACATTTTCCATTTATTTTCTTGAATGGTCAAATTGAGTTTAAAGTTTGACTCTGCTAAAGCAGACTGTGTAACTCTATAAATTCCAGTATAAAAGATGCAGATTTTACTTCTTTTAAAATAAAAACAGGATGCAAGACCTATACAGCAGTGTGACTGATACACTAGCATAAGTCACAGCCTGGGCTTCACTTTAGAACCTTTCTGTCAAGCAACCACTTCTTTTCAGAATGTAAAGTAAGGTCATGAAATATCGGAAGAATTGGACACAATAAATAGCCTATTATCATCAACCACTTATGAAACTATGAATTGAAGTATATGAAATAATGACTGCTATTTAATTATAATGTGACTACAACAATACAGTCTTATTACTTATGTCTGCAAATATTTAGTCAAATAAAATGGACTTTTACATTATTCTTGTCCATTATGGTAAACTGGTAATGTCAACACATAGATGGTCAACTCTATCAATAATATTGATTGAGCTTAGCTAAACATGGTTTTATATACTATGGCCAGATGGATTCATATAAACTCTGATAGGATTGAATTGACACGGAACATTTTACTGCACAGTTGTAGTTATTCAGGCATAGTATAGCCCAGGGCTGCCCAACCCTGTTCCTGGAGATCTACTGTCCTTTAGTTTTTTACTCCAACCCTAACAAAAGCATGCCTCATTCAACAGCTAGAGCTGCTCTAGCTGTTAAATGAGGCATTGAGCTGCTAAGTGTCCCAAATTATGGTTAAAATGAAAACCTACAGGATGGAACAGGTTTAGCCTAATCATCTTGTTTGTAGTTCTTTAATGGCAACAATATTTTCTCTATACGTATTTGTGTTTAACTGTGTTATCTACAAAAACATTTAATTTAAAATTCATTTCGTAGTTTGCATTCTTCCTTGAATGTTAGCTATTTCATTTAGCTAGCTGGCAAACTAATGCTACAGAAGCCACCAAAGAGATTGAGTCTTTTTGTTTCACATTTATCAGCTCAATAATCTCTGGAGTACATATAGATGAGAACAAAACATCTTAGTGTACTAGCTAAGGTAACTATACAAATGGTGGTATCCCAATGCAATTGGATATACATGTTTTTCTACATATTTTTCTGAACGATTTATTGCCTCATTATGGAGTACTACACATTTGGATCATTTTAGTTCAGTAGTTAGTAACCTCTTAACTAGGTACTTATGCATTCTTGCTGTTTAGCTGCTTGCAAGTTGCTGATGGAAGCTGCCAGGTAGTCTGGGGAGGATCTGGAACTGTGCTATCTGTGCCATCTCTGGCACAGTAGTTCTCTAGTTCAGATGTGTCTATATTTTGTAGACCAGTATGTCCCCTACTGGAAGTTATGGTAAATTCAGATTTATTATTATTTTTATTGTATTTTATAAATATTAAAATAATTGCTACTTTTACCAGTTTCAATCGAAATACCACAGAAACTTATCAGGTGCCCTTAGATGCAGGACTTTACAAGTCTTGAAACTCAAATATTATAATTGAGTCAAATACCTATTCTCTCTGTAGGTTAGTGTTACTGTAAAAAAGGCACATAATCTTCACGATAAATCTTGGGAAATTTGCAGGCACTTATTCAGCACTCCATTACTTTTTTGTATGTTTTTTAAATGTCGCTGAAGTTTCTTGATGGGTTACAATTTTTGTTTAGGCTGAAAGACGAGCCAAGGAGCAACTTGTAAAAAAAGAACAGCTGGATTTCGAGGTGAAAAACACAGAGCTTGTTGCTGCAGAGGAGCAGCAGTTCCAGAAGTATGCTGAGGAAGTGATTAACACCGCCACAGAGGCCAAGAGGAACACACTTCCCCTCCGCAAGGCTGCCAGAGAGGGCATTGGGGGTGGATTGGGCCCCATTTTTGGAGGACTGAGACCCAGTTACCTGGTTCATGACAGCACTGGTGTCGAACTGCCCAAGTATGTCTCTTACAAAACCCAAGACATAAAGGAGTTATACGAGACAAATGACATCCAGCTGGCAAAGAAAAGACTGGGATTTTCATGGTAATGCAAAACCATGTAAAACACTGATAATTTCACAAACTGTTTAGACACTTGCCATTAACAGTTATAGTACGTTAAGTATAGTTAAAATTTTTTTTTTTTTTTTACCATTTTAGGGGGAAAAATGAACAAAAACCAAAGAATTATGGGAATTAATATAATAAATGGTGGAGATATACCGTCTATACCTGATATATATAGTAACAATTATGCATTATGTAGATATTGATATGTCTAGATATCATGGTCAGTTCAAATATCTTAAATACTGTAGCATTTATCCATTTACTTGAGTGAAATATTTCATCCTGTACTGAAGCAACTAAAGATTGTCCATCAACTTAGTCATTCTTTCTTAGTGGTGCTATCCTTGTACATTCTAGTGTAACATATTCCAATACACATTGTGCTATTTAAATGTTCTCTTTGGTTCATACATCTCCAGATTTTCTGTTTTGGCAGACAATCTAAATAATAAACAAATTTGGCATTCAGTCTGGGGCTGAACATAACCAATTCACACTCTTTGGAATGTCTACTCCTGCGTTCACATGCACAAACCGTGCTGCCAATTCAGGAGAGTTCATACCACACACACCTGAGCTCGTATAGAGTGGAGTCGGGGGAAGACATTTCATATACAGCTTTGACATGCAGTGTACGGGTGTTCACTTGCTGGGTGACGTTAGCATGTCACTTTTTACCGAATAAAAATTAACACTGTCAGCGGTGATTAACAAATCTACCAAGTATTTTAATAACTGATCCGCAGGCGTGTAAATATGACAACGCACTTTGTGCTGCAAGTTTTCCACCTGGTGCATGAAGACAAAAATAATGTACATTGAATTTCTAATTATTATTAGACTGTTATTATTTTTTTCTTGTAGATCATCAAAACCAATGGAGAAAAGCCAGTATACGCAAGGAGCCCCCAGGACCAATTCTGAGAACCACTGTCTTAAATGCTCTTGTCGGTCTCTTAAATGCTAAAAACATGTTCCTTTCTAAATGCCAGTCTTACAACGGTGGTTAATTTCGTTAAATTCTGTGTGTGTGATTTAATCGTGTGGTGTATGTTATCCAGCAAATAAACCTTAAAACTCTTAATTCGCTTCGTGAAACTGAAAATTTTGCAGTGTTTGTTTATCCCAAAATCGGGATTATAGTAGCTTTGTCACATGCGTGAACCATGGCCCAGGTAGACATTTACGGAATGTACACGACTGACAAGCCGTCAAACAGCTTTGACAGATTGAATATTTGCCAGTTCGGGTTAGCTAGCTAGTCAAATGGCTTGGTAGTTGCGAACTGTTTTAGCATAGGCTACTGGACTACCAAATATAGCAAGCTGATTACGGTTTCTGTCAACTAATTATTTAGTTAAGTAGGCTAAAGAAAATAGTAAAAATGACTCGGCTACCGAAACACTTAAGAGGAGGATTATTTTATGGTCGTCTAGTGCAGCTGTAAATAGCACACGCCATAATGAAATCGCTACGAAATGGGATGCCTGCATTTTCTGACTTCGCACAGGTGGACCGTGGTCGGAGCCGCCACCTCTCACCCCGGTGACCATAGACTGTAGCCCCTACTGTAGCTTAGTCCTCTGCAGTAATCAGGAAGTGACGCAAACTGTACCTCACTGGTCCACAACAAATATTATAACAGTGCCCAAATGACACAATAGATCATGAAATCGACCCAAGGACAGTCATAAGACGAATAAAATACACACATTGTGACTATTTGTTCTCATGAGAAAAAATTATTGACTTTGTATTTTGACCGCATTTGTACCGTAGACTTACATGGAAACCGGATATGAAAACACCTATACTGGAGCCAACCGTAGTGGCGCTAGTGAGCAACCAGGAACAACAAGACCAGGAAATGAGCTTCAAAAACGAAGTCTGGTTTTGGCCGCTTGAGCTCAAGAATAGATGTTAATTCAGGGAGAGAGTCTGTGCTTGATCTTACACTTGTGTCAAACAACATAGCAACAGTGTGTGATTGGACAGTGTACCAAGAAGGTACTATAGGGAGTGATCATTACCCAGTCTGGTGTAAGATAAATATTGCTGTCTCATTGACCATAGAGAACACAGGTGGGAAATGGATCCTTGGGAAAGCTGATTGGGAGAAATTTCTGGAAGGAAGTGATAGATATTTAAGTCAAGTTAATGATAGAATGGACATAGAGTCACTTGACAGCAAAATAAAGCAAGGCATAATGACAGCTGCAGTCGAATCCATTCCTAAAAGTAAAGGTAGTATGAAGAAGAAAGTGGTACCATGGTGGGGTGATAAGTGTAAGGAAGCAGTGAGAAATAGAAATAAGGCGTTTAAACTAGTCAAAAGAACTCATAATTTTCAACATATGATTCAGTACAAGCAGGCCCAGGCAGTAGTAAGGAGGATAATAAGACAGACAAAAAGGACCCATTGGAGAAAGTACTGTGGTACAATTGGAAACACAACTCAGGTGGGAGAAGTATGGGGGATGATAAAAAAGATGGGAGGGGACAGGAGGGAGTGGAGTTATCCGGCTCTGACCGATGGAGATGGGACTGCAGTAACAAATAAGGAAAAGGCAGAGTTATTGGCAAATACGTTTGTTAGGGTACATAGCTCCAATAATTTATCAGTAGAAGGAAGAAGAGGCAAAGAGAAAACAAAGTCTGAAAATATGGAGGCTTTATGCAGAAAGGATAGTAATGATGATGGACAGAATGTACCTTTCAATATGGGAGAATTAAAAAGGGCACTAGATAAAACGGGAAAGACAGCACCGGGTAAAGATGAGATATGTTATAGCATGTTAAGACATCTGAGTGTAGGAAGTCTGGGGAAATTGTTGTCTCTGTATAATAAAGTGTGGGAAGAGGGGAGAATGCCAAGGAGCTGGAAGGAGGCGATAATTATTCCAATAAGGAAACCTGGAAAAGATGCCAGCAGGCCTGGAAACTATAGACCAATTGCCTTGACATCTCACATTTGTAAGTTAATGGAACGTATGATAAATGAGAGGTTAATGTATTTTTTGGAAAAAGGAGGTATGGTGGCGTCCTATCAAAGTGGATTCAGGAGAGGAAGGAATACTATGGATCCAATGTTGTGTCTGGAGAATGAAATAAGGAAAGCGCAAGTAAATAAAGAGACAGTGGCTGCAGTGTTTTTTGATGTTGAGAAAGCGTATGATATGCTATGGAGAGAGGGACTTCTAATCAAACTGCACGTAATGGGAGTCGGAGGGAAAATGTTTAATTGGGTAATGGACTTTTTAGATGGAAGGACTATTCAGGTGAAGATAGGGTCAGATTTATCAACCAAATATGTTGTGGAAAACGGGACACCTCAGGGAAGTGTAGTAAGTCCAACTTTATTTTCCATCATGATAAACGACATATTTATGAATATCCCTATGGATATGGGGAAGTCATTGTTTGCAGATGATGGGGCTTTGTGGAAAAGAGGGAGAAATGTTGAACACATAGTGAAGAAAGTGCAAGATGGAATTAATCAAGTTGAAAAGTGGGGAACAAAGTGGGGAGTTAAATTTTCGGTTGAAAAAACAAAATCTATGCTCTTTACAAGAAAGAAACTCAGGGAATGCAATTTGAAATTGTATGGGAATAATTTAGAGAAAGTTGTGAGTTTTCGTTTTTTGGGAGTATATTTTGATATGAGGTTAACATGGAGGGAGCATATTAGATATGTTGTTAGTAGATGTAAGAAAGTGATAAATGTCATGAGGTGTCTTGCAGGATTGGAGTGGGGAGCTGATATAGCATCTCTGAAATATATTTATGTAGCCTTAATTAGATCAAGATTAGACTATGGAAGTATTGTATATGGATCAGCAGCAAAATCTGTGCTGGCGGACCTAGATGTTATACAAGCTCGGGCCTTACGAGTGTGTTTAGGAGCGGTTAAAACTTCCCCAGTGTGTGCACTCCAAGTGGAAGCAGGTGAAATGCCACTGTGGTTGCGTCGGAAGCAGCTGATGGCTAACTACTGGGTTAATCTAAGGGGGCATGGAGATAGTCATCCAACAAAAAGGGTACTGCAGACAAGCTGGGAGAAGGACAGGATGGAAAAATCAAGTTTTGGATGGGCAGGAGATCAAGTGGCAAGAGATATGGGAGTATATGATAAAGAATTTGGCGAAACTGTGGTGTGGCCTGTTAGACCTGTCTGGGAATTAGAAAGTGTGGGGGTAGATCTAGAATTACTTAAGATTAAGCATAGTAATAAGAATGCTGACTTAGTTAGTGAATATTATAACTATAGGGACTGTAAGTATAAAGGCAGTGTTCAGATTTTTACAGATGGATCAAAGGATCCGCAGACAGATGCGACAGGGGCTGCAGTTGCTGTGCCTAGTTGTCAAGTGGGAATTAGCAAGAGAACATCGGATTGTTTAAGTGTGTATGCTGTTGAATTGTTTGCCATATTGATGGCATTAGAATGGGCTGAACGGGGTAGGGTTAACAAAATAGTAATATGTAGTGATTCTGTGTCGGCCATTGCGAGTATTAAGACGGGTACAGCCAGAAATCACCAGGATCTGCTGTATGAAATCTTGTTCGCCAATTCAAGAGTGGTTAGGCAAGGGAAAAATGTTACATTCATGTGGGTCCCAGCACATTCAGATATCCCGGGAAACGAGAGAGCAGATATGTTGGCAAAAGAAGCAGTCAAAAAGGGAAGTGTTGAAATTAATATTAAGTTATCAAAGTCAGAGGGAAAGGGCATTGTGTGGGGAAATATCAATAAAGAATGGCAGCAGCACTGGGATCAGGAGAGAAGGGGGAGACATTTACATCGGATACAAAATAGAGTAGGCAGTGTAAGAAAGAGGGGAGGAAACAGAAGAGAGGAGGTTGTAATATCAAGATTAAGAATAGGACACAGCAATTTACGCAGCACGCTTCATCTTATAGGTAAACATCCAACCGGTCTTTGTGAAATCTGTCGGGTACCAGAAACCTCAGAACACATTATCATTAACTGCAGTAAATATAGGTCGGAAAGGAAGGATATGATGGAGGAAATGGGAAGATTGGGGATAACAGGAGCAGGATTGAGGGATGTACTGGAGTGTGGTGCTAGTGGGCAGGGGAGGAGATGTTTTATCAACTACCTTCGGGGAACGGGACTGATAATAAAAGTGTGACAGGCAATAAGCTGTAGGAGTTCAAAATAGAGTAGGCAGTGTAAGAAAGAGGGGAGGAAACAGAAGAGAGGAGGTTGTAATATCAAGATTAAGAATAGGACACAGCAATTTACGCAGCACGCTTCATCTTATAGGTAAACATCCAACCGGTCTTTGTGAAATCTGTCGGGTACCAGAAACCTCAGAACACATTATCATTAACTGCAGTAAATATAGGTCGGAAAGGAAGGATATGATGGAGGAGATGGGAAGATTGGGGATAACAGGAGCAGGATTGAGGGATGTACTGGAGTGTGGTGCTAGTGGGCAGGGGAGGAGATGTTTTATCAACTACCTTCGGGGAACGGGACTGATAATAAAAGTGTGACAGGCAATAAGCTGTAGGAGTTAACTTACTCCGAAAGGTGGCAGTAATGCAACTTTCAAGGATGCAAGCTGCCGTTAAACAACACGGAAGAAGAAGAAGAAGAAGAAGGCCGCTTGAGCTGGTCATAGGATGTAACCCGGAAGCTATACCGCACAAGTGGAGGAGCTAGTGTCGCAGTTCTGTGGTCGCTAATGCCGATAGTTGTTTATCTTGGACACGGGTGGGTCCTATGATCCCACCGTCGTCCCATCGTCCAGAATTTAATCTTCAATACAACGTAGCGGTGGCTATTTGGCTCGCTTGCTAATTAGTTAGCTCGTCATGTCTCAAGACGGATTTCCTCCTGCTGCAGCAAGAACTCCTGTTAGCAGTAATGCCTGGTCCGTCCATTATTTATGTCGTTCCCTATCTGTTCACACATGCGATGCACCTAGCTACTGGATAAAATTAAAACCCTGTATTAGCTATTTACGCGCAGCTAGCTATATTTAGCTAACTTATTATTGGGTCTGTATTAAACTTCAGTATACAAGGTACTAACTTCTGACTCTCTTAGCTAACGTTAGATCTGACTTGCTAGTTTTAGCTAAATGATACGTTTATGTTCACATAGTACAAAAGCATCTTGCTACTTGCTTTTTAGCGACTGGATATAAATCATCAATTAAATATTGATAGCTAACCGTTTGTTATTATAGTTTACTGTCCAGCCAACTAACGAACATGTTTGAGATCAAGTTATGATTGCCAGTGCTTGCTATTTTATTTTCGCACACAGCTTGGGCTTGAAAGAACCGCCTTCTCCTTGCCCTGCAAAAACTCCCATTCAAATTCTTCACGAATATGGCACAAAGATGGGAAACTTACCCGTGTATATCATGGAAAAGGCTGAAGGAGTAGTCCACAACCCTAGTTTCGTTTTCAGCGTCAAAATAGGAGATGTTACCTGCACAGGTACGTAATGTTTCAGAGAAGCAGTGCCCTGTTGATGGAAAGTTTAGCTGGAATTACAATTAATATTATTGTTACTATGGATGTGTATTAGGGTAATTATCACCATTTTTACAGCTGGCCTATATTGTTTGTTTACCCAGCGCCCTGGCCGAGCCCCAACGTTTAAATATAATTGGTTTAATCTGCAGTTTTATTTAATCAGTTTAGGTTAAGTGCTTAACTCATATGGCAGTGCTCGATTAAGTAGTCCAACCTGGAACCTTCTGGTACTTTTTTCAACAACTTACTGTCAGGGCTGTGCTCGTTCAGGGAGTGTTAGAGCTTGTTTCTACCTCCACACTGCAGGTCAGGGGCCAAGTAAAAAAGCGGCAAAGCATCAGGCCGCTGAAGCCGCCCTGAACATTTTAAAAATTGAGCCTGGACCGAAGTGAGTTTGGAGCATCTTGTTTTACAGTCATAAATCTAAAAAGGTGATGATGCTTTTGTCAGTGTGTGGCTTTATCACTCCCTTCTGCTTTCCCTGCGACAGCCCCATCCCAAAGAATGAAGATAATGGCGTTGCAGTGGAGTCACACAATCAAAATAATCCTATAGGTGTTCTACAGGTAATGAAGTGACTGTTAGTAATGCATTTTTTTTAAAAGTGGCTTTCATTTTACAGTCTCAAGGTGTATAGAACAGCACACTATTTTGGGAAAATGACAGATTTCATTGCACACCACAAGGAATTTAAAATTTAAATAATCAGAAAAGACAATGTCTCACAATGTCCCACAGGGCAATTACAGATCAACAGTCGAAAGGCCATTGGGGGGGGATACTGCATATGAAGGGATACTGCGAGTTGTGCCTGATTATCAATTTCAAGTGTTCTTTTGGGGATAATCTGGTACTGCCAAGCTTGGTTTGTTTTCTAGTTAATATCAATGAACATGTAAAGTGAATAACGTGACTTTTGTTGCTGTCTTCCCTTAAACATAAGTTCATATCTTATGTTAAGAGTTTGATGCTTTTATAAAGTTAGTAAATACAGTTTCAAATAAAATGCATCAGTTTCAATGTGACATCTATAGTGCAAGGAGATTTCCGAAGCAAACAAAAAACAAAACAAACAAAAAAAGAACTGTCATGTGACTTATGTCTGGTAGAATAGCTGAAAATCTTTTTTTTTTGTTTTGTTATTTACTACACAAATGATTACACAGTTAGATGAAGGATAAGATATTTAACAAATTACAAAGTTTGAGAACTTGGTGGAGATGGAGAACTTCTATCGTGGCAGTCATTTAGTGCATTTTCAGTATATCAGTGTTTCTGCTTACTCTCGATATCTTTCATATTTTTTATTATCTGCACTTTCTGCCCAATTTTTCTAGCTCTAACTAGTCCTACAGTTTTTGCACTACATTCATACTTTTTACTCCAAAATGACCGGCTAGTTCCAGACATTGTTGCTTGTATTCAGATTTTTTGAAATATTCAAAACTTTTTGAAATATTCAACTTTTTGTGAGCAATTTTTCCCCATAGGAAAGCATTATAGAATGTTAATTTAGGCGCCCCCTAGAGTCCACAAAACATGTTGCTCATACCCATTGGTAAGAGAGCCCACACAATTCCTTCAGGAATTGTAACCTTTCTAGTGTTTAATCACAGTTTTCACCTTCCTCTGCTTTTCATTGGTCAATAAGTGTTCCCTTATTTACGGTTAGTAGCATTGCCTTCAAGTCTGACAATGTTTTGGCTTTTCATACCGCAGATGTAAATTACTTTAAAGGAGAGGCATTTTTGGAAGTTCTTTGAATTCTTTGGCGATGGGTAAATGATGTTGTTGAGGAGCTGGGTTTTCAATGGGCTAGGTTTTTGAAGGTTACGTTCCTGCTGAATTCCACCTGCTCCTCCACAGGAACTGGCACTGCAGCGGGGGTGGCGTCTCCCTGAATACTCGGTCTGCATGGAAGCAGGCCCACCTCACAAGAGAGAGTTCACCATCACCTGCCGAATGGAGGCCTTGTCAGAAACTGGTGAGTCGCCCCTCGTCTTTGTTAGTGAATTGTCTGCAGTGATATCAGTATCAAATAGAAGTGTAGGTTTTTATGCCTCCAGTGTTTTGGAGATGTCTTTGTGGTTTAGTTTGTAATGCATTGAAAAGCATAGTTTATTACGGCACAGCCTAGCCTGGAACCAAAGTCTTAAGTATCATTGTCTAGGGGTAAATGAAGCTAGAAGAATGCATATAATATTCAAGTAGGAATGTTCAAGGCTAATGTGGGTGTGCTGGGGCGTTGCTGGGAAGATGCTTGCTGAGGAGTGCTTACCACCAATGGCAAGGACCAGTCCATGTTCTGGACTTAGTGGAATGCATGAATATCTTTTTTGATATTCATAAAGATTCTTATTAAAGTGTAAGTTTTTTTTTTTAAGCCTAAACCAGAGACGCAAAAAATACATAGAGGGGAAAGTAGGAGAGCCCCATGTACACACACAAGTAAACAGGGAAGCCATCTTGTTCAGATTTGTTTCAAAATCTTCTCACATCACTTTATTTTCAGCATTTAGGCGTCATCTTCCAAGTACATGATGTGTGTATTGTGGAATGTGGAAACTGGACTAAATGCACCCTATGCACACCTATCTAACATTTTTCTATATTTTATAGAGTACATGTTTTTCATGTAAGACTTGCATGCCCGCACATCTAATTGCCCACTGGGACAGATTAATTG
Source organism: Anguilla anguilla (assembly GCF_013347855.1). Classification (NCBI taxonomy): domain Eukaryota; kingdom Metazoa; phylum Chordata; class Actinopteri; order Anguilliformes; family Anguillidae; genus Anguilla; species Anguilla anguilla. The sequence goes on along the minus strand of NC_049203.1, from coordinate 34,334,481 downwards.
TATTTTACGCTAATGCAAACTGACCTATAATAAAGTCTACCATCTATGAATACCATAATCTCAACCAAGAGAATGGACTTTTGGCAGTATTGCTACATTGCATTACATGGACCTGCTTTTATCTGCTATAGGAACAGGAAATTCCAAGAAGTCTGCCAAGCGGGACGCTGCAGAGAAAATGGCAGCAAAGATCCAAGCGCTGTCTGGCTGTCCCGATATGCCGTGGGTCTGTAAAAGTTCACCTCCTTCTGAGTTCATTAGTTTGAAATGCTAGTGTGGCACATTTTATTCTGCTATCTATGTCAGTGCTCTTGTCTACAGAATTGAGTCTTTATTAACCCTTTAAGTTGTAAGAACACAAAATGTGATTAGAATGTTCTTAAAAGAACACTAATGCTGATGTAGCAATCACTTATGGTAAATGAAATCAGTGGAGTTCTGTAACACTGACTTAGAATTTTTTTAAAAGACATTCAAAAAAACCTACTCTTCAAAGAGTTAGCTGCATAGTGTGTCAGTATCCCGTATGTGTGTTTGTGCATTCAGACACCGAGGCCTACTGTGAGGCTGGAATGTTTGCAAACATCTTCAGGAGAGAACATTTCAATGCTGAGAAGGAATCCCCTCAGCATTCCAAACACAGACTATGTGCAGATGATTCTGGAGCTATCCAAGGAGCAGGGCTTTGAAGTCACTTACTTCGACATTGGTGAGCTGCCTGCTGGGCCACAAAGTATTCCTACTATTATGTATTCCTCATAACAGAATGCAGCTTATTAACTGTAGGAGCTGTACACTTGTAACCAGTAAAACAATCAGCGTGAATCTAGTGCAAGATTTTGCAGTTACATTATTCACTGTGAATCATCAGCCAATATTTACATGCGCTGCTAGTGTACCCGCTTACACACTTAAGTTTACTTCATTATAAGCGGCTAATGTTTCTGTGGAGAGCGTTGATGTCTGAGTGCCCGTGGGGCTTGTTTGGCAGATGAGCTGACGGTGAACGGGCAGTACCAGTGCCTGGCAGAACTGTCCACCATACCGGTCACCGTGTGCCACGGCACTGGCATCTCCTGCGGCAACGCGCACAACGACGCGGCGCACAGCGCTCTCCAGTACATCAAGATCATGGCGTCCATCAAGTGAACCCGCGGGAGAACCGCGCGCTTCACAAAGCGCTCATCCACGCTTTCGCCGACTCGCAGACAGGGTCGAGGAAATCCTGCTGAGACAAAAAGGAAAAAATAAGGTATAGTTTCAACAGGGTCAGTTTTCTGGAAAAAAAAGTTGACTGAATAGTGATTAAGTGTACTATTTCTTAAATTATGCTTATTACAGTAAGTTATTGGACAATGTCAGTAAGGAGATGAAAATGAACCCAGAGTAACATAGAGGGAAATTTCTAATTCTCTCCTGGTTTTACCTTTTTCAGTGACATGCCCTTTTATTGTGCTAGTGTGGTGTGTTCTTAGCCATTGTTTTCACATCCAGTGTACAGTAACTAGCCTTCACTGTCACATACCAGAATTCTTTCAGTATTTTTTCACGTTGCAGTTTGGAAAATTTTAATAGGCCGGCATATTATGGTTGAGATGTAATTTTATTATGAAATTTTGTTTTCTGGTTGTTAGAGGATTACTGATGAGCTATACAGGAAGAGGGCAGGCATTAGGCAGCTTGAGTGTTGGATGATGCATTTCTTTTCAAAAAATGAAAACATTACATGCCTTGGCCATGAGGAGACAAATAATTAATAAAAAAAAGACAGGAATAAATGTCATAGTTCATAAGCCGAACCAAATTTGTGGTTCCATCTTCCGTTTCACAAGTACTGGGGAATGGCATATGCAGAAGAGTTTAAGTTTTAGAAGTGCTGGAATTCTGGGTTTTGCTCAGACTTTACATACTTGGAGCAGTAGGAATATCTGCTTTATCTGTAGAAATGAGTGATGATTCTTTTCATTTCCAAATCTTGTGTGGCATTATGTCAATGTCATTTGCGCTTATCAAAATGTATGTAATATCAAACAGTTCTTAGAGTAATCTGCACCATATTAAATAAAGGGAAATTGTATAATTATATATAATTGATTCACTGCACTGCGGAGTGCTGCAGTGCTTCACTTTTTCCTTGTTTTTAACTTATAAAAACCTATTTGTCATGACAGATAAATAGGAAGTTGCAATAAAATATGAAAATTACTTTGAAGTATGTCAACCCCTTCTAAAGGAATTAGTACTTTTAATGAATATTGTTCTCATAAACCAGATGGGCAACGAAGGGCCGTATATTGTGTCTGGTTGTCCTGCCAACTTCTGGCCTTTATTACTTAATGAGACCTAACTTTTACACCATCTGACATTTTAGCTATATTTCTTGATAAGCGCATGAATGACAAACACTTGTTCTTGTGTTCCTATATGAAATGTTTTACTGTGAATTAGGTATATACGACCAATGAGCTCATTAAGCCTGGTTCATTGGTGGGAACAAAAACCTGCATACACACCTGCCCTCCAGGTCCAGAATTACCCACCCCTGACATAAGCCGCGTTTCCACCGCAGGAACTTTACCCCGGAACTAGGAACCTTTTGAGGAACTCAGTGCGTTTCCACCGCAGGAACTAGGGTCTACATTTAGTTCCGGGGGCTTTATTTTACCCCGCAAAAGGTTCCTGCTCGGGGGGTAGTACTTTCCGAAAGTACAGGAACCTTTTGGGTGGAGCTTGCAGCGCTGAACATTTCTGATTGGTCGAGTACTCGCAGCATTTTTTTGTGTTTGTTTTCAGGCGCCATGTTTAAAAATATGCAGCCGCAAACCAATTTATTTTCATAATAACTTCAAATCAAATTTGTTATTCGGCGCAGTAGGCTAGTTTTGGTTATAGCCTGCCAACGTCTTGGAATTATAACGTGTGCTCTTCTGTTCTTTTCTTGCTTTAGTATTCGTTTTATTAATTTTTTTTATAAAAAGCATCCGTGCTGGGACAGCATATTACGTACCAAAACATTCAAACGGATTAATTCGGTTGCTGAATATTTTCTTCTATTTTCTTTGTTAGCCCGTTGTAATTGACTCCAAACGTTTGATACAGGTAGTTCTGCGTAATTCACATTGGTGATACAGTAAAAGCAAACTGGAAATCACCTTCCGCACTTTTTGTCAGGGTAAAATAACAGGTTAATTCTAGTAATCGTCCCGTTAGCTTTTTCAGACTGCCGTAATTTTACTCTGCCATTCTTCAATTCCACAAAAAGACCAGGAAGACTATGGACTAATTTATGGTGCATGGTTCGCATCTGGAGGGCACACTTCGCTGCTCGGCTAGCAGTAACTTCGAAGGAAAGCAAACGGTGGCTGTACCACTACTAATTTAAATTTTCACGAAAGTCCGAGTTTTCGTTCTATTCTTGTCATTTTGCGATTTGCAATATGGAATTGACGATGAGAAAGTAATCAAACAGCAAATTGTTTACAACGTGTGCATGTTTTCTGCTGTTGTTGCCAGTTATACTTATAAATGTGAATGCATTCGGTCGCTTCGGATGTCAAGACATGAAAGCGAATGTTCGCATAAAAACATAATGAATGTGTTTGAGAGGATATATAAAACAGTTACAATCTGACTATTGGCCTGTTATATCCTATTTGTTGCATAACAACGGTCCAAGTTCAACTACCAACGACAGTTTTGCTTGACAACGGTAAAATAAGCCCAAACAGCTGCAGAAGAATATTTCAATTCCAGGTGATTAAATCGATAAAAAAAAAAATACAAAAGTAACCATATATAATCAATGTTGGTAACCCGTTGTATATAAGTGGAATAAACCCCTCTGGGCTGTCCCGGTTATTACAAAAAAAAAATGTAGGCTACTTCGGTGGTAGTATGGGGTTACAGAAGAAATCATAGGACAGATGGACTGACGACAACGTCGTTTTTTCATACGTCAGTGGGCTAATTTGCCTAATCTTCGCGGGACTTTAGACCGCGGTGGAAACGCAGACAACCATGGGCTGAAGGAACCTTTTAGTTCCTTGAAAAGTAGTTCCTGGGACTAAAAGTTCCGGGTAATTTTGGTGGAAACGCGGCTATAGACTGTTTGAAAATGAGCCCTGATGCATATGTCGGGGTGATGGGGCGAATAACTTAAGTGAATGCCCTAGTCCGTGTAAAATTGGCATGAGTGTTTGCAGGCAGCATATCGTGCTGATTTGTTTCATAATGTAACCCATGAAAGCATTTGTGTTCTGGTTTTGTTCTGTTATAAGCACTGCTCTCCTTTTACATAAAGATGCATAATACATTTATAAATGCAACATTAAATCTTACAACCCTAATCTTGGCTCACTTTCAAGGTTGATGTACACTTTGCTTTGTGTGTATATACAGCGTAACTGTATGGGTGTTGTGGACCTTTAATGCAGAACAGGACAATTGCAATGTCAGGTTTCTAAACATGAATTTCAAGTCATAGTATCAGGTCACTCTTACAACACTTTTAATAAAAATTGGGCAAGACCAAGCCTTTAACCACAATATTCTAGAGAGTGAGACACTGTTCCTGTGTGTTGATTGACTCGGAGCTAAGCTATTGGAGTTTAGTTGAAATTAACAGAAAGGGAGGGTTTTGGTCAACAAGAACATGAACCAGTGGCTTCTTTAGCTAGTGGTCTGTAACAAATGGGGGCTGACAGGTGCAGAGATAAGAGTTGTCTGCTCTCGATGAGATGAGACTATTACGATGTGATGGCCTTCAAATACTGTATGACACACAGAATTATGTAAGGAAAAAGGTAAATAAAATATATATTTTTAAGAAAAGTGGAGTGAAAATGCAGAAGTCCACCAAAATTAACCATATTTGAACACACACTGAAAAATGCTTCCACAATACACATTAATAATCAACCATCTTCAGAGTTTTCAAGGAAACTGGAAGGAACACTTACTACATTGCTTAATTATCACAGACAAGCTGTAAGGAATACCACCAGACTTCTTGTTTTTGTTTTTATTAGAACAAGCACTATATAGCAGCAGTGTACAGTGTTCATGAAAAGATATGTATGTCATTATACAATTGCACTTCTTCAAAAGAAACCCATTAGAAAATGGATTTAAATAACTAAGCGGACAGCGCAACACTGCACCCACAGAGTGGCACAGGTCAATCTGAAAAAGAAAAACTAAAGGATAGGACCTTTCGTAAGGCATCTGCAACATTCATTGGCAGGCTATGTCATTTGCACATGCAAGTATTATTAACATTACAGTTGATGGGTGTAATGGATGTTTGTCCTGCAGTCAGTGAGATGTAGGTGCAGTGGTAATTTGTAAGTCTTAGTTTTCTACTCAGTCTGCTGCTCTGGGAATGTGGAACATGGAATGCATTTTTTTTTTCCAAAGATGAGCATGACCATCTCAGAATGAAATGTTTGATCTTAGGCTTCCACACACAGTTAACATCTTCAAGTCTTTTTTTATTGCATCTGTTATAGCCACAACAGATGTGAAATGTCAAGGTACCACACAGCCTGTAGAATCATGTATCTCAGGAGAAGAAACCACCATAAAATTGTAAACTCTCGGATCTTTGTAAACATCTGAACAAATGCATGACAGCTGCCATAACAACCACACAATCTACAGCTGCTACTTTCAATGTGTTATGACTTTATGGAACAAGTATGAAGACTGAGCCAGAACCTTTGATGAATTGTCAGTGCGGGCAGAGTGTTGGGGAATCTGAGCTACCAGTACCTGGAGGGACCAAGTGGTTGTGAACAGGTTGTGGGAAAGCAGTGGTTGTACAACAAGCGAGTACATTCCAATCCAATGTGCCAACAGGTTCTGTACAAGTGTAATAAAGAGAAAAAAAATGAAGAAAATCTGGAAAATTATAATCCTGTTGTCCACCATTCAAGCATAGTCCACAGATCTGTGATACCGGTAAATTCCTCTTTTCTCTAGTAGCCCCACAACTGAAACTTGCAAAACGGCAAGGTAAATTCCTAACCCTCAATTCAACAGAACCACAATTCTGCATCTAACAACATACAAGCCAAAGGCAACTAAAAATTTACCTTTTACTGATCATTGGTCTCCCTATGATTTCCTTTCTGGTCCATGATTAAAAAAGGATTATAAAGCATTTGGATTAATATTCAGTACAAACTCGCAGCTGAATCACTTCGCCTTATTTGCATTTGGTAGTGTTCTTTTTTTAAGTCAGGTTAAGAATAAAAACTATTTCATTTCACTTAGGGAAAACAATAATAATTTCAAAGACAACGCTTATGTCTTTAGAGATGCCTGTACTGGACGAGCTTGAAAAGTGCAACAGCGCGTACTGAGGTGCACTCACAGATCTTCAAATCAGTCTGCCCACATTACTGGCCTGTACAGAGCCAATATGTCATGGTTGTGGGACCAAAAAACAAATAGGAAATTGATGTGCATGGGCATCTCTGAGGATACGATGCGGTGGGGTTCTATGCAAACGCAAAGGCTTCCATGAGACACTGTAAAGAGAAACGAAACCAGCTGCTGACTGCAACAGATTATTCAGCAAATGAATCTCTTCACAGTTAGCAAAGAAAAACCAGCAAAGACACATTGAGATCAATGATCAATTCAAAGGTAAGACTCTGGCCTTTAGTTTCCAGAAGCCAAATCCACACTGCTAATATTCTAATGCCAGGCTACTGAACAGCACTACTTAGGATAGGTGGCTGTTTTTACACATTTTTGCAGAGCAAAACTGAATCCAAGAACACCAGCTTCCCAGGTTGCCAGCAAGTAATGAAAATATGGGCCAAAGAAAAATGGGTGAAAATAATTTCTCCTAAAGTGCAAGTATGCTCAACTTGTAGGATCCCTGTTTGCACAAGTTGGGAATCTATCTGCATTGTGTATGCGTAAGTTGCTCTGGATAAGTTGCATCTGCTAAATGACATGATGTGATGTAAAGTATAAGGGCTCAATGTGTTAAGGCACAGCAATTAGAACTGTTGCTGAGAAAGCTACTTCCTACAGAAAAGCTTTGAACTGGGCTCAAGTCCCCGCAGGTTACGCAAGGCCAGCCTGAGCCTGCTTACTGATTCTTTCCTGTGACCTGAATTGCACTGCTGGAATGCGTGAAAGAACATACAGGATGAAGCTATGCGTCCCTACTTTTACACACTGAGATGAAAAAAAAAAATAAATAGACTTCACAAACCACCAATCATAAAATGGATTTAAATAAAAATCACAACCTTCCCCCACCCCTCAATCAAAGCTGGATTATGTTCGGTTGCTCCCGAGCATCAAATGTGAATTCAGTGTAAAATGTCACATTCATTATTCACTGAGATCACAAAACGATAACAATAATATGAGCTTAATTCATAAAATGTATCTAGATGGCTCATAGTTTACTTGCCAAGCCTCCCTTTACACGCTGAACATTTAATTGACTCAAACTCTTAAATCTACAGTTGGACTTAAATGAAGGCAGTGTTGGCCAGAGTATTTTTTACTTTTTCATTAAGTACCTATAAAACTTTAGATCTTAACCATATACTCTCCAGGGAGACAGAAAAAATTTATTTTTAAACATTAAAACTAATTTCCCTTTCCCATTTGGTAATCTTAAAAACAAAAAAAAGGGTGTGCACTTCTTTGGCTTTTGAAAATAACATTCAATTAAAAATCTGACAGACCAAAAAGGGAAAAAAAAGCATACTAAAAACACAATCAAACGAAGCACTACAATGCTTTTATAATCATAAAATTCATGAGTAACGGGACGCACTTTGGCTTCAAACACAGTGCTCTCGCCTCGTTCTGTGTTGAGCCGCTCATGCCAAACTGCCACCGCTTCTCCTCATTCCTAAAAGGTGACTGTAGATGGTGCTGTTCTGCTGTATTGCACTCCACTGAAGTGCCTAGGGGACGTGAGGAAACATTTGGCCCTACAGCAAGGGTCATAAATAAAGAAACGAGACACCGGAGGACACCTTAACCTCCAGACAGAGCGGCGGTGGGTGGTACGGCCTGATTCCCTCGTGGAACAGGAAAGTTCCGTTTTCCAAGGAAATCTGGAACTGCCGGAGGACCCGTTCCTCTCGGAATGCCCAGCAAGGCTTCAGCCAAAATCAAGAAGGAAATGTACCGTTGCCCTTTATGTAGTCGGGGTGAAACTGATGACGGTGGGGAGTTCCAATTAAGGGGCTCCAAATAAAGTCTGGGGTATAAAGCTTGGCCTAAAGGATTCACAGCCTGCGTGCTTGCCAAACATTCTTGGCTGGAATACGTCCACATCATGAGAGCAGCACTTGACACGCGGTCTCTTATTTATAGACTAGCAGTTAGTGGAGTTATTCTTCATATAAGCAGGGCTGGAGGTTAGCTCCAAGTGACCAGGGCACAGGCAGGCTGTGCAGTAATGATCCGTTTGCTAAAGGACCAACACCAGGTCAATTTCCATATTCTAAGTGATTGGCTGATACCAATAGGCCTAGCTCATTTCTATAGTCTACTTTTATAGACTACTTCTGAGGGTAAGCATTGGAACAATCAGTAGTACTGTATGTGATGCGGGCACCAGTGATGATGTGGAAATGTTGGGGTTCACTTTGTGCCGGTCACTCACTGCTGCCAAAGCTCTCAAGTGCAATGAGAGATTGAGAAACGCTATTAACAGCATACAATGGTATACCGCGCAGGTTCCAGCCTCTTTAAATTATAAATCGTTTCATTGATAATGCCGACAATTCATATTCTTGGAATAAAATTATATTTACAGAGGAACTGCTTGTCCCTAAAGAGTATAGGGCTATATTCAGCTAAACAAAAGCTTTTCTAAGATAAATTACTCCAATGACAAAAGCGTTGACTATTTTGTGAATTCCTCAACCAAATGTAATCAATGAGAAAAAGGTTTGATATTTTACATAAATATTACGTATCTTCATTATTTTCTTTTTAACTGCCACTGATTTGTGATGCCCGCATGAATTTGTCTTAACCTATGGCAATGAAAGCTGCCTTAACATGCGTGTAATACTAATAGCTACCAGTAACTAGCAGCTCGATCCAAACATCGGTCTGAATCGAGCTCTTCCACTAAAGCTTCACATGAGGTGTGTCTGAATATGTTCTGCCGTTTCTGCTAAGAGACTTTTTTTGTTTAAGGCAAAGACATACTCGGAGGATAAAAGGGCGAGAGGACGGAACTACGAGTCAGACCGCTGCCTTGGCGACCACTTCTCTGCGAGTCAGCGAGGGTCACGTGATCCAGGGGGGGACTGCTTCGGTGACGGACGTCGTCCGGCGTTTATTCCTCTGCTGGTTCCGCAGTCCCAGGTACCCGTGTGTGTCGTGGTCTTAGTGACGAGGGCATTCAAAACAAAAACTGTGCATAGGTAAAAGCGTTTGTTTGTCTGAGATGATATGTTGGACGCAGCCTGTCAGACGCTACCAGAGCTGAGGGTTCTCCAGCTTGTTGAACCCGGGTGCTTTGCGGAGTTCCCAGTAAGTGTTGTTGGAGACCCACCTCTCCCTTTGATTGGCATCGATGACTTTCCTGTGAGGAGAGAGACGAACGGTCAGAAACAGTATAAGACTGTTAAATACTTGAGTGTGTGTGTGTGTGCGTGTGCGTTCGTGTGTATGTGTGTGTGTGGTGTGTGCGCGCATGTGTGGGTGGTATGTGCGTATGAGGTGTGTGTATGTGTGTGTGCGGGCGTGTGTATGTGTGTGTGGTGTGTGTGTGTGGTGTGTGCGCGCGTGTGTGTGCAGTTTGTGCGTTTCCCTGGGTTCAGCACTCTTTCCATAACACCAGTTGGCGCAGGCAGGCTGCGGGCAGCAGATCAGATGAGGGCTCTCGTGTGGCCCTGTGTGGCCCTGGCAGTGCCGTGGCCTGGGCGTGTCACTCACTTGAAGAAGCGGGGCTGGTGTTTAACGTTGTTCTCCTCCTGCCACTTCCTCCTGGTCCTCTGCAGGTCCTCGATGCGCTGCTTCTCAGCAGAAGCCTGCTCCACCTTCCCCTCCTCCAGGTACCTGCGTGCAACCGTCAGGCTTTAACCCAGCCCCGCTCTTTCTATTACACCCACTACCAACTTAAAAAAGGGTCACGTTCTCCAGTTTCTGTATGTTTTTTCGACAGGCCCAGATAATATATTGTGTGTAATGAAGATTTTTTTAGTGACTTACGAAAGTTTCTGGCAGCCTGGCTGCTTTATAGTGGCTGGCATAGGGGTTATTTGTAAATTGTCTTAATACATAATTGTCTATACATCGGTGTGGATTGTAACTACCCTTTTCATCCTGAAGGTGGCAGCAGTGGACAAAGATGTTTGTTCAGGTCACTGGCACAGTCACCAGAGTTTTCGAGAGAGCGCTGCAGACAGGCAGGGACCAGGCCTCCTGCGGCACAGACAGGTGACCCGCAGCGAGGGGAGCAGTACCTCTGATCGGGGCGGAAGCGGGCGTCGGTGGGCGGCAGAAGGTCTTTGATCTCGGGGCACAGTTCGTTGAGCTCGATGGCAAAGCGGGTGAAGCCGTAGTACAGCTCGTAGTCGGTGGGCATGGACCCTGGGGGGAGAGGGCGCAGGAGAGGCAAACGTCCATAAGGCGCGAGCCTAAAATGAAAATCCGCCAAACCTTGTTTGTGAATATTTGTAACCGGTCAAAGCGCTAGCTTGGACGTTCCCAGAACGGGGTGGCTGAAGGACCGAACGCTGGGTAAAACGGTATCCGACTGCACCTGGTCTCCAGACGCACTTGGCCGACGGCGGGACGCCGCAGTACAGGCCTTCGTGCCACTTGCCAAACAGCCGATGGACCACCTTCCCCTCCTGGTCTATCACCACGCCCTGGACCTCGTTCACGTTCGAGCTCCAGTAGTTCCCCTGAGAGGAGGCAGAGTGGACCAGCTCTCAGGCGCCGATGGTGACAGACTGGGTGCGTTAATCATTCACACAGACTGGGCGCGTTAAGCATTCACACAAACGGCAATGCTCAGTGTGTTAATGAAGAAAGACATCACCGCTTTACTGCATAAATCTGAAATACTAATATAGTAAATCTGAAATAGTAATACAGAGGTGGAAAAACTTTCATTTCTAACAATACAGGTGTCTTTAAACCAAAGGACATTTTCTTTTTTCATTGCTCTCATTATTAATTAACTGAAGTAATACAGTGCTGTGACCTTATTATTTACCCAATCAAATAAAGTATATGTATTTGTTTGACTGTTTCCGCCTGCAAACTTGCCTTGACGAAGGTGAGCTTGCAGATGCACGCGCTGCTCCTGTTGTTCCTGATGGTGATCTCTCCGTAATGCTCGATCCACCGCCTCCCGCTCAGGATGTTGTGTATGCAGGTAGTGACCTTGTTCCACTCGTAGTGATCGCCGAACCTGGGCGCACAAAACGCACGCGTGACGCACGCTGCAGACGCATCACTGCAGACGCATCACTGCTGACGCATCGCTGCAGACACACGCTATAGACGCATCACTGCAGACGCACGCTGCAGACGCATCACTGCAGACGCATCACTGCAGACGCATCGCTGCAGACGCATCGCTGCAGACGCATCGCTGCAGACGCATCACTGCAGACGCACGCTGCAGACGCATCGTTGCAGAAGCATCACTGCAGACGCACGCTGCAGACGCATCACTGCAGACGCACGCTGCAGACGCATCGCTGCTGACGCATCGCTGCAGACACACGCTATAGACGCATCACTGCAGACGCACGCTGCAGACGCATCACTGCAGACGCATCGCTGCCCGAACAGCGAGCAGCGAGCGAGAGCCTCGATGACTTCAACACCCCGTCAGCTGCATCTGACCTGCGATTCCGCTAAAACCTTTTTTCCCCCCGTGATGCGTAAGACGCTCAGTGCACTGCGCCGACTCGAAGGCCCCCCCGGGCCCAGCACGAGCTGCTGCTGAGTCACAAGGTGTGACATCATCTCTTTAGGCTGCGGGGCATTGTGGGCGAATCTTCGTTTCTTCCCTGCAGAGGCGTCACAGTCTGATGGATTCCCTGTGAGATCAGCAGCCCTCGGGCACGCTCAGTCCTCCCCCATCCTCCCCCACCTCCCCCGCCCCCCCAGCCCTTCCCCAGGAGCACAGCTGGGAAATGTGCACATCAGAGGACTTCCTGGACCTCTGCAGAGCACAACAGAAATCTATGACTGCAGTGCCTAACAAAAGGCATTATGGGATATTAGAGTGTCACTAAATAGTTTGTCCCCAGCTGTTAAATCCTCCACACAGAGAAAAAAAGAGGGAGAAGGAGAGATAAATAGGGAGAAGGAGAGATACAGAGGCAGATGGGAGAAACACAGACACATATACACACAGGCACACACACACAACATACAAAAACAGAGAGAGAGAGAGACACACACACACACACACAGTTCCGTATTGCTATCCTTGTGGGGACTTCCCATTGACTACATTCATTCCGTAACCTCTAACCCTAACCCCAACCACTACACCTTACACGCCTAACCTTAACCCTAACCGTAACCTAATTGTAACCCTAACCCTAACCCTAAGTCCTAACCCTAAAACAGCCTCTTGACCTTGTGGGGACCAGCAAAAGGTATTATTACAAGTTCACACACACACACACACAGAAAGAGAACAGCTTGTGTTGCGTAACCCACCTCGGGAGCATGACATTGACCGTCCCGATAGGCAGGATCTCCATGGACTTCCCCCAGAATTTGTTCTTCCATCTGACATCTGAAAGGGCAGAGCAGAAGAGGAGCGGTCAGCTAACGCCCCGGCCCGCCAAACTACCACTTTACAAAACAGGCCGGCTTATTTCCCCTGTGCCCTGAAGAACAAACATCCCAGCCGCCTCTCGTAAATATCGACTTTCTATCAATTATCTTGTTTCCTATCAATTAGCTTTGCACAGACATGGCAATGAGTTCCTGTGGCCCTCTGGAGGAGCAGAAAAACTGATAGTTAGCTGCCTTCAGCACTCCATTACAGCGAGGGGGCAGGGCCAGAGCCATGTAGGGCATAGGGCATGGATGGCACCTCTTACCTTGCCAGAAGGTGAACTTTTTGGATTCACAGTGACAGGCCGAGATGGGTGGGTGGTGGCTCACCTGGAAAAAGGGCAGTTGCAAACAGTAAGGCGGAATGCGGAATGTTTCTCTCGAGACCGCTGGACTGTGACGCCGTTTCATACTTCCCTTCTGTGGGATGCTTTATGCCACAGAATAATCCGTCGCCACTCTTTTTGACTTATTTTCACCTCCCCTTAAATCAAGTTCTCTAACAGAGGGAGCTAATATATACACATTTAAGTTCAATAAAGTTTTACAATAAATTAGTTAACAACGACTGTGCACACATTCCATGGCAGGAAGAACAGCTTGCAGCTGTGTAACAAACAAAGCCATGGACAACAGAAGCCACAAGCTAAAAGTAGAGCATTAACTGTTATAGTGTTATAGAAGGTTGTGTGTGTTCTATAAGGAGAAAATGGCATTTCTAAAATAAAGGATATCCAATGAAATTGGCACAATGACAAAACTCTGGTGGGCAGCACACACCCTTCTGGCTCTCTGGCCGTCTGACAAAATAGCTTTAGGCCAGTGAAACATGACACTGATGCTCCGGACTACAGCAGCGCCCCATGGGTGAAGGGCACAGCGGTCACAAAAGCAGGGCCACTAAATATGATGCCAGACAATGGGGGGAGGAGCCAGCGCCAAATGCCACTGCTCCGATTGGGCACAGACGCTGCCAGAGACTGACACTGGGAATGTCGACACTGTGGGAATGTTACTACTCTGAGGCCTTGGGGCCAGAGGAGGGGATTCTGCGCTGAGCAACAGTCCTGTCAGAGTTAGTTTGACATTATATAGCCGCTGGGTGTGGAATGACCGGGGAAATGGACAACTCCACCTGCTTTGAAGCAGGAGTTCTCAAACTGGTGCAATGGGTCTGCCTGTCAGTGATATGCTGCAGACAGCCACAGAATCGGTAGACAGTCCATAACACTTACAATTATGGTTGAAAATTATATTTCATATGAATAACAATTATAATAATCATATCGTATGAAAAGTTGTAGTGCACACAACCATGGGAACAGTCCAGAAGACATACTGGACTTGACGATATGACCATGTAGCAGAGCTTGACCAACAAGAGGCTTTCACAAATATTGATTCAACCAATAAAAACTGTGTCTAGACTTAAAAATAAAATAAAAAACGTAGCCATGACAACTTATGAAAAAAAGAAATTGCTGCAGCATACCTGTTCAGCGAAGAAACAGAGGCCCTTGTCTTCCCGGATACATTCATAGGTCTCTCCCAGTAAAGGATTGAATGGTTTACTTCCTGCTCTGTAGTACGTGGATGAATATCCAGAGACTACAAAAGCAGCAACAAGGACCTGGAGGACCAAAGATCACTGATTGGTTATCACAGAGACCAGACAATAATGAAAATTCATGAATTAAGGCCAAAGTGGGATGCACCCATCCATCCATTAAAACCTTTAGTGTAATACTGACTGAACTTGGCCACAACTGGAATGCAGCTTATTTTCAGCAGGAGGCTTCTAATTGGAAAATAATAAAAGCAGGGGTGCATTTGTGATCTCGGCACAGCCATTAAACCCTCTTCTTGAAATACGAATGCTTAAATATTTAATGACATGACACACAATGAAGAGAAAGCACTCATTTCTCCCTCTCAGAAGCGGCTGATTGGGCCGTGTAATAGCAGCGCATCGTGCAGGGGGCTGCTGGTTGGCTCGTGTGTCTGAAGCGCGGTTCTGCGGTACGGGGACGAGCCCCGCGCTCTCCCGTCAAATCCGGACCGCGCCGGGGCCGACTGCGGTCGATCAGGCGGGCCGCGGCGTGAAAAGAAGGCGACGCCATGTGTTTCCAGGAGATAAGGGCCGAGGACGTCGACACCGTCCCGAAACAGCAGCAGGGATCGCCACACAAACGCGGATGTAAAAATAGCATCCACGGTTTCGACACTAGGGTGGGAACCGGACATTTTAAAGAAGGGAAGCATCATGCATTCGCTGGTGGCATTCATTCATTGTTGGGAACACCCTGTGTGCTCTTAGGGGTTGTGTAAGATAGAGAAACGCCATGGGTTCGCTCTAATCGCTTCCTCACGTCCTTTCCTCACTCCTTCGCTCCAGCCAACGGGGCACATGAGGAAGAGATGCAAGGATGATATACGAGGATGGAGGAATCAAGGTAACATGTCAGGCCGATGGCATGTGCTTGCTCAGTCAGGCGTCAGTCTGAAGCGATGTCAGTCACTAATGACGCGTTGCATCGCCTGTCAGTGGGCTACTGAACCATGCTGTTACCCCAGAGCTGCTTTCCACACTGAAAATCAGATGCAATGATCTACTGGACACTGTCAAATAAAAACAGTAACAGCCTATAATATGAATTGCACAGTTAGAAGACAGCAAATGCACATGAACAGACTGAAATGACATTATTGCCCAGTCATAAAAGTGAGGGGGAAAAAAAGGTTTTGAACACAAGGCATGTTTAAGTTATTTCAGTGTAAAACATTGCCGCGATTGTAGAGCAAACTATTTGTGTCCATTGTTATTTGCATTCAACGATATGAACAAAGGCTACATGACACTTGCATAGCCTACATTTGCCAAAATTATATCGTTTTGAAAGGACAGGTGTTAACGCTAAGCATTGAAGGTTGTGTTTGTTATGCAGTAACAAGCACACTGAACGATATGGGAAAACAGTGCCATGTTTTTTTGCCTCTTTTGTCAAGCATAGACATGGCTTTTGATAGTCCGAAAGAATGCGTGTCATTATGAATTAAAGCAAAAGAGAAAGGAACGGTATAAAATTATAATTTATCATTTAAATAAATATAAATATCATTTGCGTGGTGGCATTCCTGCCATATTTCAAACTGTGGCAGATGTGGAGAGGTGGATCCTTTACACGTCACAAAAGACTTCCACAAAGGGAGCACTGTTGTATCCTCGATGAAGTCTCCTCTGGGAGCCTCCTCGCTCCTCGAAGAACAATTCAATGGAATGGAACGTGCTTAAAGATGGCGGACATCGATCGATTTCTGAGTCACGCGAGGGCAAGGGGATGAGGACGGATAAAATAAGCAACTGGAATGAACCCCAACATCCTCAGTCTTGGGGGGTGTATTAGGGATGTACCATGTGCTCACTGGGGTGTTATGTATGTAAGAGATGTACCATGTGCTCACTGGGGTGTTATGTGTGTAAGAGATGTACCATGTGCTCAGTGGGGTGTTATGTGTGTAAGAGATGTACCATGTGCTCACTGGGGTGTTATGTGTGTAAGAGATGTACCATGTGCTCACTGGGGTGTTATGTGTGTAAGAGATGTACCATGTGCTCAGTGGGGTGTTATGTGTGTAAGAGATGTACCATGTGCTCAGTGGGGTGTTATGTGTGTAAGAGATGTACCATGTGCTCAGTGGGGTGTTATGTGTGTAAGAGATGTACCATGTGCTCAGTGGGGTGTTATGTGTGTAAGAGATGTACCATGTGCTCACTGGGGTGTTATGTGTGTAAGAGATGTACCATGTGCTCAGTGGGGTGTTATGTGTGTAAGAGATGTACCATGTGCTCACTGGGGTGTTATGTGTGTAAGAGATGTACCATGTGCTCACTGGGGTGTTATGTGTGTAAGAGATGTACCATGTGCTCAGTGGGGTGTTATGTGTGTAAGAGATGTACCATGTGCTCACTGGGGTGTTATGTGTGTAAGAGATGTACCATGTGCTCAGTGGGGTGTTATGTGTGTAAGAGATGTACCATGTGCTCAGTGGGGTGTTATGTGTGTAAGAGATGTACCATGTGCTCAGTGGGGTGTTATGTGTGTAAGAGATGTACCATGTGCTCAGTGGGGTGTTATGCGTGTAAGATATGTACCATGTGCTCAGTGGGGTGTTATGTGTGTAAGAGATGTACCATGTGCTCACTGGGGTGTTATGTGTGTAAGAGATGTACCATGTGCTCACTGGGGTGTTATGTGTGTAAGAGATGTACCATGTGCTCACTGGGGTGTTATGTGTGTAAGAGATGTACCATGTGCTCACTGGGGCGTTATGTGTGTAAGAGATGTACCATGTGCTCACTGGGGCGTTATGTGTGTAAGAGATGTACCATGTGCTCAGTGGGGTGTTATGTGTGTAAGAGATGTACCATGTGCTCACTGGGGTGTTATGTGTGTAAGAGATGTACCATGTGCTCACTGGGGCGTTATGTGTGTAAGAGATGTACCATGTGCTCAGTGGGGTGTTATGTGTGTAAGAGATGTACCATGTGCTCAGTGGGGTGTTATGTGTGTAAGAGATGTACCATGTGCTCATTGGGGTGTTATGTGTGTAAGAGATGTACCATGTGCTCAGTGGGGTGTTATGTGTGTAAGAGATGTACCATGTGCTCATTGGGGTGGTGTGTGTGTAACAGATGTACCATGTGCTCACTGGGGTGGTGTGTATTAGGGACATACCATGACTTCATAAGTCTGGTGTGTGTTTGGGATGTACTATGTGATCAACAGGGGTGATGTGACTTAGGGACATACCATGTCTTCATAGGTCTAGTGTGTGTTCAGAATTCATCATGTCTTCATAGGGGTGATGTGCATCAGGAACATACCATACGCTCGTAGGGGTCGATGGTATCTGCAGCCTTGTCCAGAATCTCAGTGTACTCCAGCTCTTCGCACATGTGCTGCAGCGTGTTGAGCGGCTCGTTGAGCTCCACGGGCATGGACACCTTGGAAAGGTCTTTCCCGATGTTGTTCCTCAGGATGTTCCACAGGTTGATGTTGGTGATGTCGGGGGACGGGGCGGGGAGGCACGTGCGGCGCCCGTTCCGGAAGCCGCTCCCGGCTAGCTCGCCGTTCGGCACTGCAAGGACAGGGCACGCCTTTTAGCCGCAACGGTGAGGGATCACATTAAGATCCCATTCATTATTAATGTGTCTTAATGTTACCAATGCTGATCTCTTTTCAGTGCTTGTTATTAAGTTCTGCAGTCCTAAAGTACACACCGCTCACCCCTTCATTTAAAGGCATACCATGCAGGATCTTTATTTGAAAATATTATAAAATAACTATTCTAAGGCATACCCATGATGCACTGGGAAGCTCAGTCTTTACAAACTTTAACCAAATTGTGCACCTTTTACATGTATTTGTTATTCTAAAATGTGTTTGGGACGTTTCTGGGCGTGGCACTCTTTCCTGTGTTTGCTGCCGGTTTGCTGCAATGGCAGATGCTAAGAAGCCAAGAAACGACAAAGCAGGATTACTGAGTTCGCTGGATAACCCAGAACATCTCTATCTTGTTTATAGTGCTCGAGGGCCCTTAACATGTGGGCTGGGTTGAGGACTAAGGAGGTGTGAGTGAGGTTCACAAACACTGAGTCTACAAGGGCCGCAAAATCCTACATAGTAAACATTTAAGCTGAATTTAACTTTCCCTACAGTGCCTGTCAGTTGTAAGAGTTGAATGATGTCTAGGTATGAACAATACACGCTAACAATATTTCATAATTTGGGACCTTAATAAAAGCCACCACCATTCAGTCAAAATATGTCTGGTCTTTGTTACCTGCCACCCATGCCCATTCATAAAATAAATGATTCCACCAACGTGGATTTAGACAGCACTATTCACCCCTTCTTTACAGCAAACTGCATGGAAGACGTGCTTGGCCAATGCTCATTACAGCTTTCTGCATTGGGAGAAACAGCTGTCTCCTCTCATAATGGTCAGCTCTAATTTATACCACCTATATGTCCTGCTATAGACACCACTGCATACATTACAGCCATGATGTTAGCTGCACTAATGTTATGGGAAAGGGGAGGGGTTGATGTTTAATCAGAACTAGCACTGTGCACAAGGGAAAAGAGGTAAAAATCAGCCAAAGGCAACCCTAGGGCGGTTAGATGCTGTCAATTAACAGGATGGCCACAGTTCGTTCTGAGTGCATCACATTAAACTGTAAAGACGAATGAAAGCCCACCCAGGAAGCCCCGTTCTATGACGCATGAGCACGCACACGGAAAGGCACGTACACACACGTGCACAGCCAGCTTCATTCACACTGAGAGCGACCGAACAACCAGCACACAAGCTTTCAGAGGGAGTCTGGCCAAACCAAGGCAGGCTCTTTAAGATGGACTCAAGGTGAAATGACAGCCAGTGATCCAAAGAGATAAATTCCGTCTTGGCGGTGCGGCAGAGAGAGAGACGTACTTTGCCTGGACAGGCTGTCCGTGACGCTGGCGTTGTCCTCAGAAATGTTATCGCTCACATCGCTGACGTATGACTCATCGTCCGAAGCCTGAGGAAGTGAAGGAGAGGGATTTATGCAGTCTAATCTGGACAGCTGCCGCCGGTCATGCAGATACGGCGACGCGAGCGGGTCTCCATTCGGCCCCAGGGCTGAGCGCGGAAGGGACACGCGCTACTGCACACCAGCAAGGGCAAAACAACGCAGCCAAAAATACGCATTACGGGTGCAGTTTTAACTGCAGAGTGAAAACACTACCAATCCTAAAATCGCACCCAGCATACCGCTGAGACAGGCAAGGAGGGCAACTACATACAAAGGTACACTTCTTTATATTTAGCTGTCCTGAAAGCACTACAGAAACATATTTTCCCCAGCGGACAGCCCTGTCTGTCTGTGACAGACAAATTGTTACAATATTCAACAGCAATGCGTGATTGAAGCATGTTACGATTGGCTGTGCCGGGAAATGTGAGATCGTTTCCACAGTTCAGATGAGATGGCTGTCTGATTTTTTTTTTTTGTATGTTGCTGTCCTTTCTGTCTCTTAGTTAGAAGTGGTGCGATTTCATGATTTAATGCAATATTTTCCTTATATAGTTAAAAAAACAACCGCAAACCTCCATCCATTCACCATATCTCCTATCATTTTCATGCAAATGTACTTAATACTATACTGGTTTGGTCACGTAACAAATCAAGCACTTTTATTTGTGCATAATAGCAGACAGTGAACATCCATGTAAATTATGATATCAATATCAAGTAATGGTCTCACATTCGGTTTCCCGTCAAAAAAAGCTTGAAGGCTAAAATCGTTTTTGACGTTTTATGCTCGACAGACTTTCCTTTCTGATGGTTTTTGACAGACAGGAATGTACAACACAGAGGTTGCTAGGATTTTCCTCAGGGACAAACCTTGTTTTTATCTTCAACTGTGTATGTGTTCACAGTGGTTAAGGTACAAAATCAAGAGAAGCTGCTTCTTTTTTCTTTGAACAATCACCCTCAAACCTATTCCGGGCAGGGGTGACCCAACTTAATGTTTTTAGCTGGTTCTCTGGAAGACTGAATGATGGTGTCAATACAGAAACCTCTACAAACGCAGCACCATATTCAGTGAAGAATAGTTTATACAGATTATTCATGTGGCCAAATGCTGTGCTCATAGGACCACTACTCCAAACTAATCTCATTTCAATTATTTAAATAATCCTCCATTTTAACATCTGACTGCGCACAGAAAGCATGTCCGTTTGGACAGTGAGAGATTCATCGCAGCACTACAATGCCTCTCAGGATGATCCAGGGACCAGCGTCCATTGATCCCATCGGTAATTTAAAGCTCACTGACAGCGTGAATAAACCCCCCAGGAGTCCATCTCAATCTTGGGCTGGAGCTGGGCGGGGGACGGAGAGACATGGCGCTAGCGGCCGCTCCAGGAGGCTCGCGATCCGCTCGCGTAAAAAGCGCGATGGCTGAGAAACCGCGGGCCTGAAGACCCGGCGGAGTCATCGCTCATCACCCGCCAGAAAGAGACTGATGACCCTTCCCTCTGAACAGAGCTGCGTCCGGCCCAGGCGGGAGGAGGGAAGATGGTGGTTGGGTGTTGCGCTGGTCACGTGACGTCCCTGCCCGCAGCCAATGGAGGGGAGGATGGCAGGCACGGGCTGACACTGAGAGGCAGCAGGTAACACAGCGGTGGAGACCAGGCCGCCTCCAGAGTCACTGCCCGTGCTCACACCCCACGCCAGCCTATCTTGCCTTCCTCACACACTCCTCACCAACCCGCCCCCTCGCTGCAGCCGCGCGAGGTCCCACGTCCCCACACCCCCCCTCACCTCGTTTTCGGACGAGCTGGCCGACAGCAGCACCTCCTGGGCGTCGAAGAACTCGGAGACGGACTCGGACATGGAGAGCCTGCTCTCGTTGGAGGCCTGCTGAGACAGGGGGATCCCCACGTGGATCTGCTCGCCGGGCTGAGGGCGAAACGGGACGGGGGGCGGGGGGGTGACAGTCAGACTCAGGCCCAGTGGGACTGCGCTGTTTCAGAGAGAGGGACTCGGGCACAGCCCTGCACATTTCTACATCAGCTCCTGCTGTGAACACAGTCCTGCAGACTAATTTCTACAACTTACTACTGGCGCGTATTCACCTGAAGGAGCAATGCATACTGACTGCTGCAAGGTATGTAATACAAATTTCATGTGAACATAAAGCAAAAGATTGAATTAAAAAACCCAACCACCACCACCCCCCCCCCCCCCGTGGCTGAGGGTTCGATTCCCTGGTGTAGCCCTCTATGTACCATGACCTCTTCTCTATGTGTAATCTCTGCTTTCTCCCTGCCTGAATAAAAGTTAAAAACATACAAAATGGGCATGAAAAAATTCTTTAAAAGAAAATACTGTGGACATCTCTTACACACAAATTCGCTGGGCTGCAGGCGGGCACCGCAACACCTTCACACCCGTATGCCGGCCAGCTCTCAGCACATCAGGGCCGCAACACGCAGCGCAGCCGTCCTCAAACACCGCCGCCTGCGTTTAAACGCAAGCGAGCGCAGCGGACGCTGAGCGCCGAGTCTTCGGCCTCCGGCGAGACGCAGAAACGCTGCGCGAGGAGGAACTCCACCGCCGTCTCCCATCTCAAAAACAGATCGGGCCTATTCTGATGAGCGCGTACCGCTCTCCCTGACCGGCAACTTCCTGCATGTCGAGGCACCGGCCTTTAATGGCCGCCCCGCCCCCTCCTCCATTTACTTTAATGGTTGAGTCAACATGCATCTGCGCTCATTAAAAGGGCACGGGGTCAAACTATAATGGCGCTTCTGTCCCATAAATCCGTCCGGCTCCAAAAAATCTATATCAGGATAAACAACGGCCCCCGTGAAACGTGAAGCGTAATAAGCGACGCAAAAGTATTTCAAATAATCCACGCATCCCATACCAGTCAATGTGCGCGCTGCTGGGGCGAAACGGAACGGGCCAGCGCTGCATTAGCATTAGCTATGATTAGAGCTGCTGGACAGCGTGGCCTACCGTGGGAACGGAATGGAAAACGGGACGATTCCCCGGGCGGCAACGCAACGAGCCGCTTTGAAGCTGACGGACTCCTGATGAAGCGGCTCGCATCATTATTCTAAGCCAATCAGCGGGCGCGAGACGGACGGGAGTCGCAGAGGCGATCGTTAAACGCCCGCCCACCCGCGGCTCGCTCCGTAGCCGGTTGGCCCCCGTGCACGAAGCGCCGCGCTTTTCCACTGCCCCCCCACCCGCCCCCCTGCCGCGCTGCTACAGCGCTGAATTAGGCTGCGCCCCGGCCAGGGCTCACGCCCACTCCCGGCTTACCGAAGGAGAGGGGGGGGGACGGGGCAGGCGAAATCGATCAGGTACCTCGTCAGGGCTGGGAATGATGTTCACGCTGACCACCTGCTCCGACAGGACCGACTCGGAGTGGATGCGGTTGAGACGGGTTCGAAGCTCCACGTTCTGGGTCAGCGCCTGAAATGGGAAGGAACTTTGAAGGACTGCCTGACAGGGTTTTTGTGCTGCACTCCGCAGACAAGCACACGCATACCCACACACACATGCACACGCACATGTACAAACACAAAACACACACTTAGCGTCATTGCAAATCACAGGCCTGTGAACCATAAAAATATGACAGCCAACTGACAGCATTAGATGACCCTTAACCTCCACTGTGCTGCTGATCATTACATCACAAAGCAGCTTAATTACGGCAATACTGCTTTTCCGATACAGCTTTATCGATACTGCGTAGCTAACAGTTTTCACTCCATGTTTATTCACTTGAAACTAAACTTGCACTTGCAACCCCAGCTTGCTAAGGAGGCAGATAAGCTTATACTGGCATACATGTACATGAAATTCGTGCATACCATATATTTGAACCTCTTGCATTCAAAAGTACTGTGATATTTTTTCCTTAAAGAGGCCTTTCTCAGGACACGGTATTGTATGCAAATCAAAGATGTGAAAAGCAATGCATTACACAAAACAATGCACGTCAGCACAATTCATATAGACTGTATAAACTCTTAGGAGGTCCATTTCCATTTAATCACTACGACACCAAGAAAGCCCAACAATCTACAGTTAACAAGCTTCAGTTTTCCTGAATTGCTGAAGTGCACAGATAAAGGAAAACATGGTATTCAGTTATAGTTTTCTTATCTCCGATTCTTCCCATTTGTAAAAAAACAAATAAAGTGAGCGATCATTGTGGATTCAATTTACATAGCTCTAAAACATCTAGCCAGCATTAAAACAAACAAAATATATCATGAGACAGTAAATGTCAGGGGCCTGGATTCTGACAGGTTAATGAACCGAATCCGTGAGGGTAAAAGTAATTTATGTGTACACAGCCCGCATGCGTTCGGTCCGTGACCCGGACAGCCGGGAATACGCCAAGGCGACAATCGGCCGGCGACAGCGAGGGTCCAAGCGTCAGGTTACAGCCTGCCTGGTGGGTCGGCCCTTGAAGAAGGGACCCTGTCGGTCGGTCCCTTTAAGCCAATTAGGGGGCAGCAGAGTTGTGATGTGGGAGAAGAGGTGTGGGACGAAAGTGGAAGACAACAAAAGGCTGGTGACTCTGCAGCAGCACTTTCAAAACACACAGCGACCTGCTGGCTATTTCGTCGTTATGCGTGCATCTCTCATCCCATTTCACGAGCTACTTCCCCAGTTTGACTTTTGTTTACCCATAGCAAAGAATCACAGATATTATTAGCCGCTCCCCAACCGAGACGCAGAATCCGCATTCTGCTGAGGTATGAGAGGAGTTACTCTTCTAATATGTGAAACTGGGTCTGAAACCACGGGGAGAAAGTTTTGAAAGCTGTGACCTCCTCCCCCTCCGGTTCACCACGCAAATTCCTGTGCTAGTCGCTGTGGCAACCATGGCTTAACCCACATAGAACGCGTCCCAATCTGCGACCGTCGGCGCAGTGTTAGCACTCTGTCAGAGAGTAGGGACGGATCACTCCTGACCAGTGCCAAAGAGACCCCCCCCCTCCGTCGACCGACTATCGAGCGCCCGTCAGCTTGGTGTATTCCCAGAGGGCAGTGTAGGTGCCCGGCTCACCTGCGACAAAGACCTCCTCAGGGTCATAACCTGGCCAGCCTGCTCCGGTTGGTCCTGCTCAGAGAGGAGCTCCTTGATCTTCTCCTTCTCGATGGCCACCGTGTTGAAGGCCGACTTCAAGAGAGAGTGAACTGCAAGGGAAACCACAAAAGGGGTAAGCAGGAGCAGGGCGATCTGAGGCAGCAGGGCTGAGGCGCTAACGCTCGAGCTCGGCGAAACCCTCCCTCCCTGGGGCCAGCGGCCCGGTCGCTCGTCTCCAACGCGGGGCCCCTAGCGTGGGGCCCCCAGCACCCTACCTTTCTGAGCGATGACGCAGAAGTCCTCCTGCAGCTTGATGTAGTCGGCGGCGCACTCGACGGCGTCGGCCAGGCGGGCCACCGGGGCCTGGAAGTCGCCCAGGTCGGCGCACAGGTTGGGGTTGGACGAGTGCAGCCGCACCGGAGACATGGTGGCGCTCAGCGGGACCTGCAGGAGGGAGGCCGACAGAGGCGCTGTTACTCATCCGGACACAGCGACCTGTCAGTGAGCAGCAGATGATCAGTGTTCACTGCAGAACACTGATCATCTGCTGGATGGTTTCTCAAGCGTTCAGATCTTTTAAATCTGAAGCGTGCACGCCGGTTAGAAGCTCCGCAGTGAACTGCTGGGACTAGTGTCCAGATAATATCTCTCCCACATGCTCACACTCAGGCTAGAGACAAAGTACAGAGAACCTGACATTGCTTAAGAGAAATATGGAGTGAATTACGTCTTTAATATTTTGAATACGAGTAATATTCTTAAATACAAATTAAATATGTACAATTTCTTTGTGCCAACTAATATTCTTGAATGCACAAAACAAATCTGTAATTTGAACACATATAGACTTTAATTTATTTTAAATTCAGATATTCAAATTTTTCCAAGATTCAGGTGTTCAAGTTCAAATTTTAGAATTCAGGTTTTCAAAACTTGCACATCTGGGCACTAGTCCAGCAGATAAGGTAAGTGAACCTCACGCTCACCAAACTACCACTGATTTCACATCACAGGCAGTCCATTTGCTCATTTTATGTTTCAGACAGAACTCGGGAAATAACTTGCATTTAACATGTACAACCTGTTTCTCAGCCACCTGTGGCTTCCTCTATTCTGTTACCGGACAGTTTGAATACATTTTCATTTACCTTACACAGGGTCTGAAATGAACTTTTCTCTCCACCAGCCACTGTGGCAGATAGATACTGATTTCTACTAGCTACTCACGTTTCTTACTAGCCACTTCTGAAAACCATACAGAAAACATTACAATTATATAGACCCTTTTAGAATTGAAACAATAGTCACATTAATGCAGGATTCTATATTTTTATGCAGAAAAAAATAACAGGAAAAAATACACTGCGTTCTATAAATGTACTGTATTCAAGGCCTTTTTTAAAGATTGCAACGGGTCATGACCCAGCCATGAACCACAGCAGATTAATTATTCTCTTCTTTGAACCTATCTTTTTTGGGTCTGACATTTGCGTTGTTTATGGATCATAATATTTACACAGCCGTTGGTAGCATTGTGAGATTCAAAGAAAAAGCCCTTCATTTGAATGAAAAGTCAAAAACAAGCTAAAGCTGTGGTAAGAAATTATGGTAAAAATAGTTATTTTTATCAGAACGCCAGTGAATTAGAGTAAAACGCAGATTGTGAAAGGTCCTGCGTTCCAAAGATGCACAATCAATGGGCTAGGACGACCACTGTGAAACAGGAAATTCAGATCTAAAATGCATCAGTTGACTTGATCAGTGACCAGTACAATTTCACTTGCCACAGTCAACAATTTATCCACATTTGGCTGGTGGCAGGTGTTCATTTCTGACCCTGACCTCAAAGGCATTCAAAGAAAGCGCTACCTATTATCAGGTAAGAAATATCGTACAGCATATTTCAATTTATTTCGAATCTGAGGACTCCGAGTCAGCCAATGATTAGTATGATTATGCACAAGAAACTGAAGCTGACAGAAGAAAGATCCAAAATGAAAAGAAACAAAAAAAAAGGTACTTTATGGGCATTTTGGATTGTCAGCGTGAACAGGTCATTATTTAATATGGGAAGGGGGCTAGGGCGGTCTGGTGATGTCACTCTCCTGAAATGGGACTCTATCATGTGATATAAAAGCATGAGAGTCAGAATTCCATTCACACCCAGAGCGAGGCCTGTCATCTGAGCTCACACGTGCATACCAGCACCACGTAGAGAGAGGAAGAGAGAGAGAGAGAGAGAGAGGGGGAGGGAGGGAGGGAGAGAGGGAGAGAGAGAGAGAGAGAGAGAGAGAGACATTTCATTCACTTTCGAGGCATCCGTGCACACACTCATAGTGAAGCACACATGTGCTCACTGAAAGGCAGGACCATGTGGACACAGCAGCACGCCTACGCGCGCGCGCGCACACACACACACACACACCTGCTAATTGGGTTAAATCAACCAGCAAAAAGAAAGAACTTCAAAGGAGGTAAAATAGTCCAATTTCTTTTTTTCCTGCTTCTGCAGGAACCACTTATTTCTCCTAGCTTAACCAATTTTCCACCAACATCATGGAGGAAACCAATGTAAATATGCTGTTGACACAGCAACGGATGGCCCAAATATCCAATTTCATTCCGTACAAGTGATGAGCACTGTGATAAGCAAATCAAATACTGCACACAGAGTATCAGCTTTTAACCTCTCATATTTCCTTTTGACTGATGACTCATGTTTTCATGGGAGCTCAATGATAAAATGGCTGTGACAGACTAGCCCACTCTGGAGGGAAAAAACACCAAAATCGTTTTTAAAATTAGAATAACTGTTTAAAAAGGTGGAAAAATGAGTTCAGATGAGTCTGACTTTCTCCTACTCTGTACTAAACAGTATTACTTTTTGGTAGAATCAATCATGTTGTATATATGATGTGTTTTCATTATTTTTATTCACTTACTGCATTTAGCATTTTTTATGCTTTTTTCACTTATTTTTATGTTCTAGCTTTATTTCACTGTGAAACAGTTTATATGGAAGTCCTCTATAAAGAGCTCAATTTTTATTATTACGAGTGTAGATTAGTCACACCAAGTTAGTTATTACACTGCAGGATATTTTCTCTGAACATACATGAACATACGCATACGTGGTTGAGATCACGAATCAGTTTCTTTCTCAGTAGAAACAGAAGGCTGGTGGCAGTGGTTCTGACCCTGTGTGTGAGAGACAAAGCCGAGACAAAGCCAGTGACAACGAGAGGGAAGTCTGTACCTGCAGTTGCATTTTTGCATCTTTGCTCACGCTTTTGGTTCTCCATCTTCTGCTCACGCGCTTGTCTTTCTTTGACATATCTATGCAATTAGCCTACGTTACACAGATGGATGAAGAGATGGTTAATAAGACAAAACCCCCAGCGGCGTCTCTGCACCGGCTCCTCCACAGCAAGTCATGGCTGGCAAGAAATGGCTTTGCAATGTTCAGCAGTGGAATGAAAAAATGGCATTATCAACGTCTAAAGCATCGGTTAAAGCAAAGCTTAATCGTTTCTCCTTCATCAACAGCCGGAGAACGGGCAGTAGCGGCTAATGGCATGAACCTGCAGCAGGGCCCACACTCACTCGCCTTCAATGTTCATTTGTGTTTAGGGGACACAAAAAATGGAAGGAGATGATTGCTCCCTTACGCAGCATCCGAGGAGCCCGCCACACAACAGCGCCATCGCCACAGATGGCAGCATCAGGTCCTCGACTCAATGTCTACCGATACCCCCCCACCCACCCCCGGAGGCACTCTGAGAGCGTGGCTGTTATGCCCCTGCAGTACTGGAGGCGGAACCCCGCTCCCTCGCCTGTTCGGCTGGCCTACCTGCATGTCCGAGAAGTTGGGCGCTGACTGGGTCCTCTGCAGGATCTCCAGGCTCTGCAGCAGCCTGCTGAGCTCCATCAGACTGGACTGGCAGTTAGCGAGCTCTGGAGACAAACACAGGAGCCTCAGTGCGCTGGAGGGGCAGCGGCAGAGAGGTCAGGGCCTAACTCTCACCTCGGAGTCACACGGGACTGCTGGTTTGTGTTTCCACTCGAACATCAGCAGATAATTTAAAGACAAAGTAATGATGATTATTATTGTTGTTGTTGTTGTTGTTGTAATATCCTATAAAATTGGCGTGCACTGAAGACGGAAGTGAAGGGGGAGATATTTCTTTGGTAAATTATTGGTTAACTTTGGTCATTTTGTGTTGACTTTTTAAGGATGGTGCAATGTTTTCCACATTTCCACAACTCGCAGATGTTTGTAATGCGTTTTAATAGGATGTCTCTATGAGCAGGACCTGGCCCTAGGCCGTGCTGGGCTAGGCTGGGCTGGGCTGAGCTGGGTCGAGCCGAGCCGTGCCAAACCAGGCCAGGCTACGCGGGCACTCACCCTCAGCGCACTTGTCCATCTCCTCAGACTCCTGCAGCCAGGCTGCCACCTTGCTCTGCCCGTTGCTGTAGGAGGCGGGCAGGCTGCTGCTGCAGCTGGGCTTGGCCTGTGGGGAGGGAGGGAGACGCAACCTTAGACAACTTTAGAGCCAAGCAAACACACTCACACTGGAGCTGCCTAATCCAGGCTGACACACTCGCACTGGAGCTGCCTAATCCAGGCTGACACACTCACACTGGAGCTGCCTAATCCAGACTGACACACTCACACTGAAGCTGCCTAATCCAGATTGACACACTCACACTGGAGCTGCCTAATCCAGATTGACACACTCACACTGGAGCTGCCTAATCCAGACTGACACACTCACACTGGAGCTACCTAATCCAGACTGACACACTCACACTGGAGCTACCTAATCCAGACTGACATACTCACACTGGATCCGCCTAATCCAGATTGACACACTCACACTGGATCCGCCTAATCCAAGCGAACACACTCACACTAGATCGCCTAATCCAACAAACACACTCACACTGGAGCTGCCTAATCCAGACTGACACACTCACACTGGAGCTGCCTAATCCAGGTTGACAGACTCACACTAGATCGCCTAATCCAACGAACACACTCACACTGGAGCTGCCTAATCCAGACTGACACACTCACACTGGAGCTGCCTAATCCAGGTTGACACACTCACACTGGAGCTGCCTAATCCAGACTGACACACTCACACTGGAGCTGCCTAATCCAGGTTGACAGACTCACACTAGATCGCCTAATCCAACGAACACACTCACACTGGAGCTGCCTAATCCAGACTGACACACTCACACTGGAGCTGCCTAATCCAGGTTGACACACTCACACTGGAGCTGCCTAATCCAGACTGACACACTCACACTGGAGCCGCCTAATCCAGGCTGACACAGTGGAGCTGCCTAATCCAGGTTGACACACTGGATCCCCTAATCAAGGTTGACACACTTGAGCCGCATAATCCAGGCTGACACAGTGGAGCTGCCTAATCCAAGCAAACACACTCAGACTGGAGCTGCCTAATCCAGGCTGACACAGTGGAGCTGCCTAATCCAAGCACACACACTCAGACTGGAGCTGCCTGATTCAGGCTGACACACTCACACTGGAGCTGCCTAATCCAGGCTGACACACTCACACTGGAGCTGCCTAATCCAGACTGACACACTCACAGTGGAGCTGCCTAATCCCGGCTGACACAGTGGAGCTGCCTAATCCAAGCAAACACACTCACACTGGAGCTGCCTAATCCAGGCTGACACAGTGGAGCTGCCTAATCCAAGCACACACACTCAGACTGGAGCTGCCTGATTCAGGCTGACACAGTCACACTGGATCTGATTCAGGCTTACAGCAACAGCTGCTTAACACCGCACTCTCCCATGAGCCCTCTACACACATTACATTAAGGCATTTAGCAAATTATCTCATTTATTCAGTAATTTACAAACCTCATATACACGCAGTCATTAGATTACCGCTTTACACATAATACAAATCCTCAAATTGAATTTCGGTACCTTGCCCTGGGGTACAACTGGCTGTGCCCTAGGGCTGTCACTTTTTCCAAAAAGTGAGCTCAAGCAAAACTTATAAAGAGAAATTTGTTAGAATTTTCTACTGTCAAAATTTCAATGCACTGTTGTCTAAATGCTTAATTATTACAGCCCAGTTCTAACTTCCCAGTACACCTGTAGCTGAATATCTTAAATGTGGCATGCCATCTAATAAATAGTAACAACAGTATCAAAATAAAACCAAGGAAGATCAAAACAATGCCAATGATGCCGTTCACAGCAACAAAATGACTTGAGACCAACAGTTGCTCAAACGAAAGAAACAAATTTTATGAACGAGTTCATCATTAATTCACAACAATGGCATGGCTTGCTCAAACTAAACTGAACTGACCGTTCTCCTTTGGAGGAGAAAGTGTCAGGCACTGGAGTGATAGTTGGGCAGTTGCTTCTCACGTAGTTTGCAGGTGACTTTCTCCTTGGTTGCTCTTTTGTCTCTAATGGCATAGACCCGTAATATTTCAAAATGGCCCTCCTGAGATGCGGTGGAGTTAAAGTTCTCCTTTGCCCCTCCATTTGCAATGTATAGCCTACAGGCTACAGCTGATAGGATGACACACACACATAAACTTTATTTTTAGGCTACCTTATGACATACCCTCCGGACAAAACAATGACACGGCTGGTTTATCGGTCTCTTCGATATTGTGTGCTACCATGAGCACAACACGAGCAGGGCAGAGCACAGCTGGGCTCCTTATTTTGCCTAGGCAACGGGATTACAAGCTCAAACCCTTAATTACATACTCAGAATTTGAGATTCAAACCAGTTTGATTATTGAACAAAAAAGTGAGTCCTACTGTGCCCCCACTCAAACCTGTGACCTCAGAGTTACCATAATTACCCTTAGTTCAGTTCCCTAATTATTGCATTATACTCTCCTACAGTTCACAGTCATTTGAAGTTCAACTTCACAGTGAAGCTAAGCTAAACGGGAACTTCCCAGCTGCAATCAGGAAGTACATGGTCAGGTTCTAACCTAGCCTAACTGCTTTCACTGGTCCACAGGCCACCCATTAAGCCATCCCCATGAGTCATTTCTAATACTTGTACTTTTTGGTTTCCCACAATGCACTCTCAAAATAATTCCCATGATTACCAGTCATCTTGAGACCAAGGATGACGTATACCCCAAACAGCGATCAGAATAAACTCATCTGTTTTCGAAACAAAGATCAGCAGCGCCGGTATTATTAATGCAAATGCATGCAGTTTCCAGGAATCCTCCTGTAGACGTCTCACTTTGGACAGGGCGGGCAGATTTGTGCACGTCTCACTTGCTCACACCACTTTCCTCAAAGCCAATGCGTCATGCAGTCCCCTGCACTTCTGGAAATATTGCAGGAAGCTGAGCGAAATGCTAATTCAGAACTAAAGAGCCTAAATGGGAGCTGGGCAGCAGAAGAGCGGGGGGACAGGGGCCCACCTTTGGTTCGTGCCCTGCGGTGGGGACGGGCTGGGGGGACTCTTGGACCGGGGGCGGAGGGAACGTGCGGAGGGAGGCGTCGCGGGGCGAGCGGACGATCTCGTTCTGGCGGTACAGGCGATGGTGCCGTAGCTTGGAGACCCAGGCGTCAAACAAGTCCGGAGACTTCACCTGCACAGTGGAGAGGACACAACCTCAGTGTGAGCTTCTGGCTCAGGGGTGACCAGACATACACACACACACACACACTTACATGCACAAGCACTTGCACAAACACACACACATGTATACATATATATGCACGCACCTTAAGGTGGTATATGTGCTCCTCTGTATCCAGGTCAATCCGACGGGCTCGTTTCTTTATTGACATCACCGAGAGACCCACATCAATACAGCCATGCAGCTTGCCTTTCTGGATCTTAGAGTGGAATTAAAGGTTACAGTCAGCATGCTAAAGGCCATTTAAAAATCACTGTGACTGGGCTACAGCATACTCATGGACTACACGAGCTGCTGTCTTAGAGCTTGAGCAATTACACAATCTATCAAGCAAAATGTAACCGCTCAGAAGTAGTTTTAACTGAGCCAAAACTAATTGACAAAGAAGAAAACAGTAATTACAGAATCCTGTATATCACTGCCTGGTTCCCTAATAGGTAGAATAATTGCTTTTTCGCAAGTTAAAGCAAGCATGATGGCACAGCTAAGAAAATCGTTAAATTATATTTCCCACGGGTAGCACAACTACTTTAAGTTAACTACATTCTACTCAGAAATGAAACGCGCATCCTCAGCTGTTCAGCAGAGCGGACTGCATTATTTAGCATTATTCTCACTGACTGTTCACACCAGTGACAGGAAACTTGGTTTTGCAGGAGGCGACGGCGTAAGTGCATGTGCACACGTGTGCGTATTTTATAAAATGCTCTGAATTTAAGAGGGACCTTTTTAAAGGATCTTTGTGGGTTTGCATACAGCCCACCGCTGCTCAGTCCTGCAGAAGAGTTAGCGCTGTGGAAGGCGGTCGCGACATGACGGTGGACTGTGGGACAGCAGGCACTGGTGCCTAACTTTTGATAAAAGCGGGGGGGGGGGGGGGGGGCAATATCCAAATTTAGACAGGGGGATGGAGGGTTTAAGATTTATTTTTCCGTCCTGCCCATCCTAAAACATACTGCAACGTTCATTACTGTATCCTTCTTTTTAAGTAATTGTGTTACTTATAAGATTATATTCTGCCCCAACAGTGTGTGGGCAAGAGCCCCATTTACCATATGGTGTAGGTGTCTATGACTGTAAGTATCACTTAAAAACAACAGAAACATTCCAACGAAACATAAAACAAAATAATACCACTTGAACGAACGCTAATGTAATTGTGATTATAAAACCTTATGGCTGTTCTGTGTTGAGAGACCCTTTCACTGCATAGTTATATTGCTGTAGGTCCCCAGACTGGCTTCCCAGGAAGTAATGAAGAGCCTGTGGTGAGACCCCCCAGGTAAGAAAACTAACGACAAACACTTACATCAATGGGAGACTTGGAGTACTTCAAAATCCCATTATCCAGGACAAAAAACCGCTGTTGAGAAAGACAAAGATACATTTTATCTGCCGTATTTTTTACTTTTTATGTAGTATGTTGTATACATTTTGCTTCAGTATCACTGAAGGATATCTGATCAGAAGTAGTAAACCGGATCTTGGTGAGCTCCAAGAGGCAGACCACATTGACCGAGTGGAATCACTTCTCACTTCTTCAAAAATAAAAAGTCAAGACCTCAGCCGGGCTCAGACCTGACCTTGTGCCAGCCTTTCAGTGGCCATTTTCTCTTCTTCAGCATGAAGCCTTCGTGTTTCTCTGGTCTCAGGACGTTGGTTTGGCCAATTTTCAACCCCTCGATGATTTCCCAGCTGTCTGTCTCCTGGAGGGCAGAATGAGAAAACCCAGCGCAATCAAACAGACGTCCGCGGAAGCCAGCACGCACGCACACGCACGCACGCACGCACGCACGCACACACACGCGCACATACATATATATATAGGGACATGTGACTGTGGAGAGATGCCATTGGGAACCCCCCACCCATCACTCAGAATGAAGAGTATTTATTAACACATTTCAGGACTGTGGCTGGACTGGGAATCTTCAAGCTCTCTCACCATTACCGCTCCATTAGCTTTGGCTTGCTCAAAAGTTCTGGTCCTCTTGGATCTGTAGTGTAGGGCTGCCTTCTGTGGGTGGGGGTGGTTGGGATGTTTATACAATGGACCTAACACCCCCACCCCAATCAGCACAGACACAGGGCAGTACATTTAAACTTTAACCTTAAGCTGTATCATGCATTTCAGTGTACCTTGCTGCATAAAACCATTTTGTGGCATTTTATTTATTTATTTATTTTTATTAAACATGTGATGCCTGGGTCAATACCAGGCCAACAAAATGTCAGTGCCTACAGTGCCAGGTTTCTGCCGACAGTCTGTGTGGGGGAGAAGCACCACCACTGCTCCTCAGGTAAGAAAACATTCATGGAATCTGAATGTGTGAGCAGCTGTTGGGATCACTGGCTCTCAAGTGTACTATAGAATCTCACAAACTAACTGCAAGTTGACCTCTGACCCCTGGAATGCGGATGATCACATGGGCTGCTTGTAACGATCCAGTTCCTTTGACTTTTCTTTTAGTGCCGCAGTATGAACAGCGTGTCCTGACTGCTGACCTCGCTGCCCTGCAGAAGCGATCAGGCTCCACAATCACTGGCCCGGAGCGGAGCAGTCTTTTACAGTCAAAGCATCCGCTCGTTCCGCTGAGTCACTGCGAAACAGCCACTGAGCGAGCGGGGCGTGCGTATTATAAAGCTGGAACACAATGGCGAGGGGAGGCCATTCAGCTTGTCCTTTCGCCTGCTGTCTACGGAACAAACAGCACTGCGTGCAACCTGGTGTGCGACATCGGGGGGTCTCTGCACCCCATGCATAAACACTGTATGAATGTGCCTTACTACAGCCAGAGAAATTCACCACAATTCATTTCCAATTGTGCCCTCTAGGTCTGTTGGGGAAAAAAAAGTAATAGTTTTTTCAGTCAACCTAACCGCTCTCTACTCTTGAAACCTCAAACCAATCCCCCATAGCCTCCTACGGCTTGGATCAAATCCCAGTCAGCAAAAGGTGAAATCTAGACATATAGAGGGGAGGAAATCTAGGCTGAAGCGTTTTGACATAAACAGACTAGGTTAATCCAGATATACCCAAACATAGCCTGGATATGTCCTAGCCGGCTAGAAAATTTCACTTTTCGACCAAATGTAGCCAGGTTTTCACCAGAACACTTAGATGTTGTTTCACAAACTTTTCATTAAAAAAAATATCCACTGAAAAGGGATGTCTCACACGTCTCTACATAATTTAAAAATGTATTTAGATAACTCATTAATAGCAGCATGGCCTGTCCCTGCAATGCAATGATACAAATTTAGGGAGGGATTGTGACTGTAACACAGTCCACACTGGTAGCACAGTCTGCACAGGCAGCACAGGCACAGTCAAGATTTCCGTCCTGCACACCAGTGCGCTGAGGGAGGCCGCGCCGCCACCCAGGAGCCTGGACTCAGCAGACCGTCTGCACCTCGCCCCGAAGGCCTTGGTGCCACTCTTCCGCGATGGATGGGGGTTTAACGACGCGCCGCGAGCATCGCCCGAGAACGGCCCGCGACGGAAATATTAACGCTGTCAGAATTCGCAGAATGATTCAGGGAAAGGGAAACGTCAGCGAGGAAAGGGGGAACGGCTGCTGGAGATGAACGACCGCGCGTCGAAAGCGCCGTTCCTGACGACGCACTAAATCTGCGCTTCCAAGGCGACGCGCGCACACCGGAGGACAGGTCGCCTTATTTACGAGGCACGCGAAGCCCCGATTACGCCAAGCTACGAGCCATCTTTCAAGGCGCTATCGATCAGCCCTCTATATACGATCACTCAACCTTCAAATATTGCTTATCAGACAGCAAAGCAACAATATGGATTTTCTGAATGTCTTGACAGTGTAATGTTCAGAGGACAATGAATAATAAAGAGGACGGTGCTGGTTAGTGATGTAAATCAAGCTTGCTCTGAATAACAGATCACTTCTCCCGCAACAGAAAAGAATGTCACCAGAAAGCCATCTCCCTTCTCTTACCATTCTTGATGGAATTTACAACTCCTTTCTGTTGCTGTTCTTGATGTTAATTACTATTTCGCAAATTTTTGAACATTTAGTATCAGAGAACAGAGTTTAGTATCATTGAGCAAACAAATTTGATCACTCATCTGAAGACCATGTCATTTAGCAAGTTTCCAGGTGTCTTTCTGTCTGAATATTTCACTTTTCAGTTAGCAAGTTTCCAGGAGTCCAGTGACCTGAACATTTTACCATTTCAGTTAGCAGGTGTTCAGGTGTCCATTCACCTGAGTATTTCACAATTCAGTTAAGTTTACAGGTGTCCATTATTCCAAATATTTCAGTTAGATGTACACCAGGAAACATGCTATCAGAACATTTCACTCAGCGCATCTACAGGTACAGGCAACATCTGTCTAAGAACTGTTAGATGTACACCTGGAAACTTGCCAGGTGTCTGTGACATCTCTTTTAAATTTTCAGGCAGACGTACGCCTGGAAATGTGCCAAATGAATGACATATTCTTCATCATATTTCCAAGCGTCATTTCCAATATTTCCAGTTAGCATCTTCCCAGGTGTCAGTGACATCTCTTTTAAAATTCCAGGTAGATGTAGCTACACCTGGAAATGTGCTGAGTAACATTTCCATTATCACGTCCATCCACGGCAGCTCCCTGCAGCTCTGTGTACTGGTTCCCTGCTCTCTTGTGGCCCACCTGCAGTGCTGGCTGGCGCAGTACATTAGGCCCCCTAATGCTGCAATGAATCACAGCATTACAGGTAATGGCAACAGGACGTGGGGAAAGGACAAATGCTCCACAGAGACACCTCGCCATAGCGCTCCATCCATAAATATGAATACGGCTCAAACACTGCTACATGTGATGCACGCGCTTTACAATGGCAGGAAATGAATTCATAGGGGACACGAATAACATGCAGGAAATGAAAAGATCCACTAACCCTACTCAAGGCTGTTCAGTTTAAGATTAAGATTAATCAGTTGCTGTATGACATTAAGTGTAGGCCTATATCTGAATTACTGCTAAAATCAATTTGCACACATTCCCTTGGTGAGTACAGTCGGACTTTGTCAGAATTTGGAAACATTTTCCACCAAAGGTCAGAGCAACAGAAATTTTAATTCAAAGTGATATGGAGACATACACAGTTTTACAAGATAATGCCCTAGCTGCTTTTTAACAAGGGGTTTATACTGCATTTGTGCATTATATTTGTAATCTAAACAAGCTGTACATATTCATTAAACACCCAGTGAAAATTCATCAGTAATACTAATTCTCATATATGTACATACATACATAGACTATATGGCCAAAAGTATGTGGACACCTGACATTCAACACTAAGGGCATTAATAAGAAGTTGGTCCACCCTTTGCTGCTACAACAACCTACAATCTTCTGGGAAGGCTTTCTTATAGCCTAGATGTTGGAGCATTGCTGCAGGGACTTGCTTCCATTCAGCCAGAAGAGCATTAGTGAGGTTAGGCACTGGTTGGGCGATTAGGCCTGGCTCGCAGTTGATTTTTCAGTTCATCGCAAATGTGTTGGATGAGGTTGAGGTCAGGGCTCTGAGCAGGCCAGTCAAGGTCTTCGACGCCATTCTCGACAAAACAATTTCTATATGGATCTCACTGTGTGCCTGGGGGCATTGTCATGCTGAAACAGGAAAGGGCCTTCCCAAAACTGTTGGGGAAGCACAGAATCCTCTAGAATGTGATTGTGTGCTGTAGCATTTAAATTTGCCTTCACTGGAACTGAGGGGCCTAGCCCAAACCATGAAATACAACCCACACCAAGGGGTGTCCATATACTTTTGGTCATATATGTATATATGTATATATGTAAGTGTATATATATATACATATACATATATATATATATAAACATACATACATACATACATATATATATATATATATACATATATGTATATATCCTAGAGTTACTATATAGTACTAAATAAGGGTTAACTGCGAATTTTCAATGTTGTCCTTTAAATCTGTCTTTGAACAGATTCAAGCATTTCCTGTGCCTGGTTTAAATGAAGTAAAATATATAATAAAATAAAGGAACAAAAAAAAATCTATAGATTTGCAACTTTGGTCTGCTACCAAAACAAAAGAAAACTGTTGCCTTTGTATGACATGGGCTGCTCTTTCATAATTTCCCCAGGTAAGCTCACAAAATGACTGGCTGTGACTGTGCTGCTGTGATCTACCGAGTCAAGTTCTACTCCATATTAAATACATACAACAACATCCGCTACAACCGTACAACATGGAACTACCCATAACTGACACAACTGAAACAGCATTTTAGATTTTGTGAAATCTTTGTATTGTTCATATGTATTATAAATAATAAACAAATAAAAATGGTCAAATCCTTTAATTCTTTTTTAGGTTATACTCAAGTTGAAACTTTCATACTCATTCCTTCTTCCACACAACGGTAGCAAACTTCAACAAATCGAAGACTACAAACTGCTTCCATCATCACTGCTTCCACACTGTAATTTGCTGAAGCAAACTTGAACTTTGAGACAGCGCAGCTATCTGCCAATCAAATCCACTGTAATAGCGTTAGCGTACGGTGCATAAAGTGATATCACAGGTCGTTGTGCAATCGAGGTGGGTAAAGTGCAATAACAGTGCTTGAGCTTGATTACTGGGGGTGAAGTGTACAAATAAGAACATCTGCAATGTTTGAGGGTGCATCCAAAAAATGCATAATCAGTTTCTGAGATGCGTAGCATAAATGCTTAGCTGAGGACCCTCAGGCAATCTACTTAATGAGCGATGCCTTACATTAGGTAACGCAACAAACAAATATCAAGGAAATTGACAGTTACACAAATATAATGGAATGCCTGACATGAAGTCTCTTATTTTACAGCAGCTATAATGAATGCTACTGAAAGCTGACAAGATGGCAACTGCATTTTTTGTGTTGTACGCACGCGTGTTTTTACCACTGATCTCAGACCCCCCAGCAGCCACAGTAATGAAGCGGGACGTTCACAGAGCGGCGCGTGTGTCTTCACAGGCAGGGTCTGGAAGGACTTCACGTGCGGACCAGGCCGACTCCACAGCCCACTTGACCGAGTGCTCTCCCTTTCCTCTGACACCGCACATTCAGCGATTAGCATGAAGACATGAAGTCTTTGGCTAAGCTTCAGAGTGACTGGCGACGACGGGGACGTCGATTTTCACCTAATAACTCTATCGACAAATGGTGATCCAAAGTGCCGTTCTCAGGTACTGCACACGGGCATCAATCGGGTGCTGTCTGCAGCTGAGATCACACCCGGAAGTATACGGCAGTATTCCGGCATACGGAAGAGGTCAGTGCACAGCACACACATGCAGAAGAGGTCAGTGCACAGCACACACATGCAGAAGAGGTCAGTGTGCAGCACACACATGTAGAACAGGTCAGTGCACAGCACACACATGCAGAAGAGGTCAGTGTGCAGTGCAGACATGCAGAAGAGGTCAGTGTGCAGCACACACATGCAGAAGAGGTCAGTGCACAGCACACACATGCAGAAGAGGTCAGTGTGCAGCACACACATGCAGAACAGGTCAGTGTGCAGTTCAGACATGCAGAAGAGGTCAGTGTGCAGCACACACATGCAGAAGAGGTCAGTGTGCAGCACACACATGCAGAAGAGGTCAGTGCACAGCACACACATACAGAAGAGGTCAGTGTGCAGCACACACATGCAGAAGAGGTCAGTGTGCAGCACATACATGTAGAACAGGTCAGTGTGCAGTGCAGACATGCAGAAGAGGTCAGTGTGCAGCACACACATACAGAAGAGGTCAGTGTGCAGCACACACATGCAGAAGAGGTCAGTGTGCAGTGCAGACATGCAGAAGAGGTCAGTGTGCAGCACACACATGCAGAACAGGTCAGTGTGCAGTGCAGACATGCAGAAGAGGTCAGTGTGCAGCACACACATGCAGAAGAGGTCAGTGTGCAGCACACACATACAGAAG
The DNA here is from genome assembly GCF_013347855.1 of Anguilla anguilla. NCBI lineage: Eukaryota > Metazoa > Chordata > Actinopteri > Anguilliformes > Anguillidae > Anguilla > Anguilla anguilla. Next base: position 34,294,352 of record NC_049203.1, on the reverse strand, counting down.
AGGTCAGTGTGCAGCACACACATACAGAAGAGGTCAGTGCACAGCACACACATGCAGAAGAGGTCAGTGTGCAGCACACACATACAGAAGAGGTCAGTGTGTAGCACACACATGCAGAAGAGGTCAGTGTGCAGCACACACATACAGAAGAGGTCAGTGCACAGCACACACATACAGAAGAGGTCAGTGCACAGCACACACATACAGAAGAGGTCAGTGTGCAGCACACACATACAGAAGAGGTCAGTGCACAGCACACACATACAGAAGAGGTCAGTGTGCAGTGCAGACATGCAGAAGAGGTCAGTGTGCAGCACACACATGCAGAAGAGGTCAGTGTGCAGCACACACATACAGAAGAGGTCAGTGTGCAGCACACACATACAGAAGAGGTCAGTGTGCAGCACACACATACAGAAGAGGTCAGTGTGCAGCACACACATGCAGAAGAGGTCAGTGTGCAGCACACACATACAGAAGAGGTCAGTGTGCAGCACACACATACAGAAGAGGTCAGTGTGCAGCACACATACAGAAGAGGTCAGTGTGCAGCACACACATGCAGAAGAGGTCAGTGTGCAGCACACACATACAGAAGAGGTCAGTGTGCAGCACACACATACAGAAGAGGTCAGTGTGCAGCACACACATACAGAAGAGGTCAGTGTGCAGCACACATACAGAAGAGGTCAGTGCACAGCACACACATGCAGAAGAGGTCAGTGTGCAGCACACACATACAGAAGAGGTCAGTGTGCAGCACACACATACAGAAGAGGTCAGTGTGCAGCACACATACAGAAGAGGTCAGTGCACAGCACACACATACAGAAGAGGTCAGTGTGCAGCACACATACAGAAGAGGTCAGTGCACAGCACACACATGCAGAAGAGGTCAGTGTGCAGCACACACATGCAGAAGAGGTCAGTGTGCAGCACACACATACAGAAGAGGTCAGTGTGCAGCACACATACAGAAGAGGTCAGTGTGCAGCACACACTTCCAGCCCCCTCCCCAGCACCACGGGAGTCTCCTACAGCATTCATCACACGAGTTTGACCGTAGATGGCAGCTTTTAATTGCACTGTAGGGCCTCCTGAGAGCCAGCACAGCACCGGAGAGGAGAAGAGGAGCCTGGGATTGATCTGCACAGGGCAGACACCTCATTAGAGCATCCCTGAGCTTTTCACTTGCTCCGGTGTGGCGCACGCACACGCACACAAGCACGACACATCAAACCAGGCACCCATTAACGCCACTCAAATTAAAGAATAATAAAATGAATAATGTATTACATTTACACGCACGGCTCTAATACTGATAGCTCTGTTACAGGAGAAGCACACAGCCAATGTTGAACCTCAAAAGCGCAGTAATAAATGGCTGTCAAAGTCTTCTACATGTTGTACAATATAAAATGCATAGGCGTTCTCACTCATCTAACTTTCATCAACTGAAAAAGGAAGATCAAAATCCATGGTGAAATCAATTGAGTTCATTACAATTGCTAATTTTTACTACCCAAAGGAAAACATGCTGCTCCCTTTCATCAGTTTTCAGACCTTCAGAAAAAATATCCCTTAAGCTTCAGTGATTATAGGTGGCAACTTCAGCACTACACCTGACAGAAGTAATGACAGATCAAAAGCATCCAACATAAAGGAGGTCCCTAAAACCTCAGTAGCAGTCGCTGATGGCAGAACTAATTATTACAAAACAAATTATTTCATGTGTAGCTTCGTAACTGCAAAATGATATACTCAACTTTCATATCTCGTCCTCACATTTTGTTTTTGCTTTTTTATTTTAAAAAGTTATCAACACCCAATGTTGCTGATGTCACTGCCTGCTCTATAATCTGTCTCACCCAAATCAGTTTATTACAGATTTTGGACCATGCTTTGAACGCACAACTGCGATTTAATACCTTGTTACTAAAGGAGGAAGGTAAGAGGGGAAGAGTTCACATCTTTTATTAATAAGGAATAGGAAACCTTGCTTGAAATAAATCAGACCCCAGAGCGCTGCCCTCCTCTCAGTGGGAAAGCAGCGAATGAAGGTTCTGTGCACAAGTTGTTATTAAATATACAAAGAAGTGAAGACAAACGCAAGAACAAAATAAAGCAGCTACAAGAATGAGGCATCGATCAACCGTCAGTCAGCTGCAAAATGGCACACAACACTTAAATTCGCACGGAATGTAGTCACCGTCCACAAAACAGTGAGCAGCTACGTGAGCAGCTAAGTTAAAACACAGAAGTAATTAGATAAATAATGAGCAAATCAAACGTAAAAACACCAATATAACCTGTATTAGTGAGGCAGAATGCCTTGTGATGCACAGGAACCCATTGAATATTTTTTGTTATTGTTACGAAGTGGACAACTTTGGTAGGAAACTCCCTTGTGGAAAATACCCACGATCATAGGATTTCTCACAGAACAGGGAAAGTTCTAAGACCATTTTTCAATCACCCTACTCAAAAGATTTTTCAACAATGTTCAATGACGTGGTTCAATATTGAAACTCACTGGTGTGAAGAGGCCTCTAGACACAGAACAGCAGTGTCACTGTGGAACTATGAATTACAACTATAGAAAGGCAAACACTATATTCACCAATCAACATTACACTCCTTAGCGCAAAAAAATCTTAATAAGAATAAAGATGTTTTTAAACCCGTATCTAGACTCGTAACGTTATAAATCCAGCCCATGTGTAATCCTGTAATTCTGACCTAAAATCTGCTGAACGTAAAACACAGAAGCAGCGCAGAAGGAAGAAACGTGTGCGGGATTCACAAGCGTTCCCTTCCCGCCGGTACGCTGCCAGGGAGCTTTCCGAAGGAGCGCGCAGCGGCATCAGGTCCGCCGGACCCTCGCAGCGTACGCTGAGGCTGGAGACGCGCAGGCGGGCCAGACCTCGTCACAGCGCCCAATCCCGAGCGGCGTCTCCCGTCACCGCCAGCCCCTCCCACGGGAGAGCCCCGCCCGGCTCCTTCATCTCCCGGGGGGGCCGACAGCACACCGCCCACGCGGCCGACCCTGTTATCTATGTGCACATCGCAAAAAGCTGTGAAAGCCCGTGACATCACGCCGGCTGCAGCTGCGTCCGGACGCTCACGGGCGCTGCTATTGTATGCTGAAGACGGTATGGCTGCATCTCTGTCTGGCGCATAGACTCAGCATTAGCAGAGCAAGGTTCACATATGCTCCTCAAAGGAGAATTTTACCCACACTATTATTTTTTATGTCCTGGTTCCTCATAATAATACACATGCAACAGCATTGTAGCCACATGTGACATTTCTTGCATATGAGAATTATTCTGACTAAAACATGAATTTACTCTGCGTCCTCTACCTCCTAGACACTGAAGCAATGCAAACCCGTGTTTGCCGCTGGTGTGAATGAGTCAACACCCGTTATCTGACCCAGGTCCGACGGCCCAATACGGTACTCCAAGTCTTACAACTGCTGTGTACGCAACCGTAATTACCTTCATTTTAGCTAGCTAGATTCACAGCTAGCTAAAAGATTCACAGATTCATGCAACAAGAAACAAGTTGTTGCAGGTAAATATGGAATGACAAATAATAAATAACAGATAATATATGTTACTTAAAACATTATTTTACACAGTTTTTACATAAAAGCATTTGCAAGATTTGGAGCACATCATTGGGCTATCGATTCATGAACTGTCCTACTGGGTTAAACCAGATTAGCTAACATAATGGCAAACCACATTGCATTCGCTAGTCAGTTGGTTACTAACCTAGCTGTATCAGCGGAAGAAAATACATCAAGCAAGCTGACTACGCCCGCTTTTAATGACATCGATACGCAACAACCCTATTCAACAGTGATATGTACGGAAGTGAACATGAATGGGTCAAACATGGGAGGAATCAAACAACCAATATTCAGAACAATATTCTGTGTCAACCCTGGGTTTTGTGTGTGAAAGGGGTATTCCTGTGCAGTTCACTAAAACTACAGTCTCCCATAATCCATTTCTTTCTCTCTTGCCTGCAACAATGAAAAAACCACTGCAGTCAGGGAAGATGAGACATTGGAAAAGGGATTAAAGGGCTTAAATCGTTCAGTGCCATGAGATGCCACACTGCAAAAACTCAATACAAATGAGTACAAATGAATGAAAATTGAGATAATCATACACTTTCACACCTCTTCCCTTACTTGTTTACTTAAATTACGCAATTAGCGAGAAACAAACACGAATGAGATCACTGCAGAAAAAGATCAATTTCTCATTTCTAGATTGTGAAAAAGACTGACAAAACAATGGTGAGGTTGGCAACATGAACATCAATGGAGGGTGTCAGAACTCACCGCAACTCACTGAATGAAAGAAATAATGGTGCTTTATTACAGCTCTGAATACATGACAATCATCATCATCATCATCATCACCAGTATCAAGAATGCCCATGTGATTTTGGTGATTAACTCTTAGAAAGTAACTGCATCTTTTTTACCAATGGTTTTAGTGTTCTTCTTCATTGAGTGATATGCACAGTTCCCCAAGATTCATACAGTGATGTGCATCTGGTCTGGTGTTAACAACCATGGGTTCCTCTAAACTGTTGTCCAAGGATGTCAGAATCAAGATAGTTCACTTCCACTAACAAGGAGACGGCTATAAAAACTTCTCTCAATGTTTCAAACTACCTATTTCTACGGTTAGAAACATTATCAGAAAATGTAAGATAAATGGAACAGTTGAAGTCAAGGCAAAGTCTGGAAGTCCAAGAAAAATTTCAGATAGAATGGCTTGAAACCTGGTAAGAAATGCTCAGCGCAACCCACACATCACTGCAAGAGCTGCAAAAAGAAGTAGAACACACGTCTAGTTGTTCACAGGACAACAATACAATCTACTTTAAACAACGAAGACGTAGGCCTACATGGCACAGTTGCCAGAAAGAAGCCTGCCCTATGACCTCAACTCAAAATTAAGCATCTGAAGTATGCAAAACAAAACCCTGAGAAGCCTGAAGCCTTTTGGAAGAATGTGCTTTGGACTGACAAAACTAAAATGGAATTTTTTGGCCACAACCAAAGAAGGTATGATTGGAGAAGAAAGCGTGATGCATTTGTAGAGAAGAACACTTTAAGCATGGAGGTGGATCCATCATGCTTTGGGGTTGTGTGGCAGCTGGGAGCACAGGAAATATTTTGTGGGTCGAAGGAAGAATGGATTCCACCAAATATCAAGAAATTCTAGAGGCTAATGTTCGAAAGTCATTCAAGACATTGAAGCTTTAGAGAGGTTGAGTATTCCAGCAAGACAATGATCCAAAGCATACCTCAAAATCAATAATGAAGTACCTCCAGGAAAGAAGGATGAAGGTTTTGGAATGGCCACCACAGTCCCCAGACTTAAATATTAGTCAAAATCTGTGGAGAGATCTTAAACATGCCATGCATGCAAGGAAGCCGAAGAATATTTCTGAGCTAGAAGTGTTCTGCCACAAGGAATGGAGAAAAATTCCAAAAGCAAGAATCGAAGGACTCTTAGCTGGCTACAGGAAGCGTTTGCAAACTATTATAGTTGGATTACATTACATTACATTTATTTGGCAGACGCTTTTATCCAAAGCGACGTACAAAAGTGCATTTCATGGTCATGGACAACTATACAGCTATTTCTAGCCAAGAACACAGTTTGGTTCACACAGTGAACACTATTCTGACCTAACCTCTACCAAGCCAACTAGGCAGAAGAACAAGCTACAATATTAGGACAAATACAAATTACCAAAAAGTTGCCCAAGGAGGAGTTACGAAGTACTAATTAACAGGGTTCCCAAACTTTTGCACCAGGCCATTTTCCTTTTTTATTATTTCGAAACTGTAATAAATTAAAATAAGAAGTAATCTTGCTTTAAAAGAAAGTAGAAATGTGTCACGTTTAACTTTGTACCATTTAGAGATTAGACAAGCTTCTCTTAACTTAGCCTAGATATTAATTGTAAAAGGCATTTTGACCAGGGGTGCCCAAATTTTTGCACCCCACTGTACCATGTCTTTAAGACCAGAAGCATAACTACACTGAGCATGTGCAGCCCTTAAGGCACAGAACAGGTCTCTCCTTTCAGACGCTGTGCCACCGGTGCTCATGCCCTGTGTGAAGGAGTACCTGACCCGGCCAGTGGAAACAGTGAGCTGCTTCACAGCCAGGCGGCGGGCGGGGCCGGGAAACCGAGCTCCTGGGCTCCCCTCACCTGTCGGCTGTCCCGCTGAGAGGAGGAGGAGGAGGACGCGCTCTTGTGCGTGGCCGTGGAGGCCTTGTGGAGGGGGGTGGAGCTCCTCTCCTCGGCGCCCATGGCCCGGCCCTGGGGGCCCCGCTGGTGGTGGTGCAACATGGCTGCTGGCTCCTCCCTCGATGGCTCCGTGCCTCTCAGTTAAAGGGCATTATCGGACGCACCCTCCTCTCTCTCGCTCTTCTCACCTGCAACACAAGGGGGACAGGAAGTGACATCAGCCATCACTCCCTTCGCACCGTCAGAACTGCCCGTTAGCCAGCCTGGGGTCACACAGGACGGACAGGGTGTTCATCAGGGAGCAGAACTAAGGGTTACACATGGGCCGGTATTAATGACAGAATCAGCTGAAACAGAATCTAACAGCGGTTGGGCTATTGTTTCCATCCTGGCTAAAGGAGATCTATTTGGAGCACTTCCAAATGACACACTGCTAAAAGATTCAACAGCCTGAATGTGGTGTACATGCCAGCAGCCATTCATTTCAAGAGGTATTTTTAGAACCAGCGTTTGAGCCCCCGTTTTTTCTTTTTCCTTACTACAATGTGTTGGTGAATGGGCTTAAGTGCTGTTAACTCACACCACACCTCTCCCTCTGCCCGGCCATCTTGCTGATTATATGCGATTTGCTGACGCATGACCAACCGCATTTAGTCACCGCGCTCTTATCCCAAAGACGGGAAGCAGGGGTCCCAATTAACATTTCTCAAAGGCACAGCTTACACATATACATTCAAGCAAACATTTCCCATGCTTTTTATAGACTGCAGCACACCCATGAAGACCACACGAGCGCTGGAAATCATTCACCATCATCTAATCATCGTATAAGGACACCAACCTAGACTGGAGTTTTAAAAAAAAAGTTAAAAATCGATACCAGCAAAAGGGCAGAAATGAGCTAAATTGGCTTGTAGAGTCTACAATTGCCTCCGTGTTCAGGGAAATACAGAGCAAAACACACCGCTCTACGAACCTCACTGCTCCTCCATGAATATTGACTATCGCATATGAAAAGTGCTATTTATCAAGCCTTGCACTCAGCACTTGTTCATGATAGAATTCACAGCTGTGATCAGCTCAGGCTAACAGGCTAAGGCTACTGAATGGAAAAACTCAATATCATTTTAATGGATCGTCAAATCTGTATAGAGACAGACCAGTGTTCTTGCTGAAATATGGCTGATGCTTAGGCAAAACCTTCACTTAGGTCAGCTATTCTATGTGCATCCGCACGACTCTTCTGTGTAAACGAAAATTGGTTTGTGTCTCTACTCAGAAACCAGAGGGGCTCAGATGTTTCTATAACTGAGGTGATTTATTTATATGCTCTTGGAAACGGAACCCAACAGTAAAATCTGAATTTCCCCCACATTCAGATCCCTGTCATCAGCTTTTACTGAAGTGAGACTAATTGAATTGTCAGACCGTGTTAGAGGCCTGTTTAAAAAAAAAAAAAAAAAGCATCACCTCCATTTGAGAGGTAGAAATGACTCCACCTGATCAGCTGACCCTGCTCCTACAGGGCCAGTTCTGTGCTGTATCTCCTGTAAACCATGAATAGAGAACATATCTATAGCTGGTCTTTGAGGACAAACGTTTTACACAGGACAAAAGTTATGGTTTCTTTACGCAAGAGAAACAATGCGTGTCCTTTCATGCAACCCTAACAACCTATACACCGTTAAAAATATAATTTCAGTAGCTAAAATTCTGCTTCTCAGGCCTCACTATAATAGCTTGCCATTGGCTGGTTGTGTACTGGGGTAATGCTGAAGTAATGCTGTCCATGTTGAGTCATTGCTTGTTCAACGGACAATGGACGTTCTATCAAAGTTTTTGGGACCAAGATTTTGTTCGCTGGACCTTGCCCTGATAAGGAAATGCATGACGTGTCATCTGAGGATTTCCAAACTGCATATAAGGTGATGACCCCAAGCCACCCCACACGTTACTAAATAAGGAACTGTTTACGCTACAGCATTGTTATTTCTAAATTGTTTATAGAGGAAGAAGCGTGAGTTTTAAAACTTTAAAACGGAATATTATGTGACCAGATTGATAGAAAATTTCACTGTAAAAAAACGGAATGATTGCAAATAAACCCACTCCAGCCAGTGCAACCTAAGGGGTAATAGACATTTTGTGAGTAATCTCAAAATTCTAATTACCGATTCCCGTACGCTCCAGTAGGTTTCTTGTCTCCTGTTCATTGCACAAGCAGGCAGGCCATTTCTCACATTTATGTGCACGTAATAAGCTGCCATATGCATGTAAGGCCAAGGATAGTGCCCTCCTGAGGGACTAGAAAATCATACTGGATTGTGTTCCTAATTCCTATTTATAACTTCTTTTTCAGTAATGAAGGTCTTCCCTCCAATCATCCCCTTCCTGTACACACTTAAGAAAGCCCTGACACACAGCACTCAGACACATTCGTTATTCATCCACCATTATCACACCAGCATACAAAAAGTCCCTCCGCTCTTAACAATACAGGTGGGACAATCACAAATTGCCCATACGTACGCTTCCATGTCCCTTAAGTGAGCTTGTGTGTACATGGCAAGAGCGCTTTGGTAAGATCTGCATGCTTGTCAGCTCTTCACAGGAAGAAACTTTGATGGTAAACTGAAGAGAAGTCTGTTGGGGCCTCGTTTATGCAGCCAAAAGGTGTGGCTGTGATTGGTCCAGCCAACCAGCCCATAAAAACACAGCTCAAAATCAGAAAATACAGTGCAGACAGCGTCACCTGCAAACAAAACTAAATAACACATGAAACTGCATAATAATACTACAAAAACGCATACCGACTGCCATAATCTTTCCATATATTCAAATCATGGAAAAATACTTAATCTATTCGATAATCCTAATTCCAATTCATTAATTTCTTTCAGTAATCAATTCATACTGTGTAAGAAACAAAAAAAATGAATAGCATCACCTCAAGATAAACAGAAGGCGCTTAGCAGATAACTGGTATTTGAACCCAAGATAACATGAAAGAAATTTATTCTACATTTCTGTAATGAACTGAAAACCTGCAGACCCTCTCAGGAACAGTACAACTTAACTACTGCTAAACATCCATCCAGTATCAACACCCGCTTATCCTGGTCGGGTCAGGGTCGCAGGGGGGTGCTGGAGCCTATCCCAGCGTGTACTGGGCGCGAGGCAGGATCACACCCTGGACAGGCCGCCAGTCTATCGCTGGGCACGCACACCACTCGCTCACACACTCATACCGTAGAGTCTCCTACCTGCAGGCAGATAATATAGCCACTGTTTCCAGAGCCACTCTTCAAAAGCAATGTTCTCAAAAAACATTTTTTTACATTAAATTGGAAAATGATTCTGCATTCTGGAATACCTAGCTAATACACCACTAAAGACATCAACAGGGAAGGGAAACAATCAGTCTTATTCTGAGAACTCAGAGTTCCGAGAAGCTAACATAAAATAGAAACCCTACCAACTGTGACCATGAGCACACTGTGTGTCATTCATATGGGAAGCACTAAAATATAAGATGACTCAACTCATAATGAGTTTCCTCTTAATTTAATACTCGGCTCCTTGTATCGAGTGTGACTGTACAGTATCCATTACCAACATTGTATTTAAATCCATTCACTTCCCATCACCACACCGGCCTCATCAGTTATACAACTTTAAAGATAACATATAATGTAACATTGTCTTTGATAATGAAATTTCAAATGCCTTACTAGAGTGCAAATTCATATAAGGTAAATGACATTGAAATGATCATTTTGACCCATTATTGCATAATCACATGAAACACCATACAGTTCAGGAAATACATCTGAATTATCATTTGAATAAAGCTAAACATAAAGCATGCAAATCTATTTTTAAATGAAATGTCAATACTAGTATATGAAATGGCAAATGCAAATGACATTACTGAATCTGAATTTTCATTTTGAGGCTAAATTTGCATATATGAGTGGGAAATTGAATTCAAATATAGGATTAAACTGCCATTTTACATATCACATTTTCATTTGAATTTTGTCAAACTGCCATTTTACATATCACATTTTCACTTGAATTTTGTCAGTGATACTCTTCCATACAAGGGTGCCTAGATAGTTGGACACACAAGCAACTAAATGCAGCACTCCCAACACTGGTTAACCTCCTTTACCACACTACAGACAATGTAATCATTCTCTTTATATTTTCTCAAAAGCTAATCAAAGCTGATGTTGTCTCTTTTAGTATGTCTTAAATTATGTAAACAGGAATCTGTTGTTGCACCTGTAAAGCATAAAAATTTACCAAGCATGTTATTTTTTGCTTGCCCTACATGATAAAACCCATTCTTTCAACCTTGACTGTCTTCCAATTTTAAAACACTTACCAACAGGAGCTTTGAGTTATGGATCAATTAGTCATCAGGATTATTGTGAAAACCTTTTTACTGTGTAGATCTGCTGCTGTGCTGTGGGACACAGGTCCACATCAGAAAAGTGCTACTGCACTTGCATCAGGTGGACACTTCACTACCCTCCCGTTAAATGTAAGACTGAACTATTAAGTAGTTTAGGGCTCATTAGCTGTCCATTCCATCGCCATGGCATCTCAGTAGAACATTAGTGTTTATTCCCCTTTTATTACTGATGAGCTGCACAGCTGGGTGTGTTGCTGGGTAACGGTCTGAAATATCAGGGTGGTGGCAGAGGAGCTGTGGTGTAATGGGAAGGCACACTGCGCTGTACATACTGATACTGCGGGGCTTCCTCTGACAGGAAAGGTGGTATACAGAAGATACAGGACTGCTGCAGAGTTGTGGTGGGAAGGAACGGAGGCATGCGGTATAACTGTGCATATGACCGTTTTAAGCCTTCATTTAAAGAAGGGGGTGGCAGGCCACACTCCACAGCTGAGGAAGTGTTTCCCAAATTACAACAGTCTGCCCACTGAAAAGCAGAGTGCGAGAGCGCTGTCCTCAACATGGCAGGCTACTTCTGCAAACACGGCAAGTGTGTGGCCAATGGAATTAGACTAATTCAGCTTCTAAAAATGCCACAACTGTCCTGCTCCGCAGAGCTGAAGCAGGGTCATCACCTTGGATAGTCCGCCAGGTGTTATGGAGCTGGTCAAGGTGGATTGCTGGATCGCGCGAGTCAAGTCTTGTTTGTAATGAAACATGACTGGCTGAGAAATAATGGCACTTTTTGTAACAAAAAAAAAAGGACATATTAAAAAGATGCAACTATACGAGTAATATACAAAATTTGTGTTAAAGTTCAACCAAGGAGCTCAGCCTGTGGAAACTGAACAATGGCTACCTGTTACCTCTTCTCTCAGATCAGGCTGACTAAATCTTATTGGAAAAAGTGAATGCACACTCTAGCCTGGGGAAATAAGAAATGTATCTATACTCTCATAAGCAAATAAGGCACACACAGAACACCAATGCTGATGACAACTGACACCACTGCTTGTAGATGCTAAAGACAGGAGCTCAAATCATCCATTCCTACCACTGCACATAAAATGGCACTAAAGCTTGGAATGAAGAATTCAGCATTCTACACATAACTACCTAAGTGAACAAGAGACTCATTCAAAAATGTAAAAAAAAAAAAAAAAGAAAGAAGTAATTTAACCATATATAGAACCTTGTTGCACCTGGTAGTGGAAGAAGCTGTTGAAACGAGGTTGTGACATGAACGCTTCTACTGTGACCCCAGGGGCAGAGCAGGCCACTCAAAGGCAGCACTAAGCAAGTGGGGATATTCAGCCAGCCCAACAGCATGCGCCTGTGGAACTGAGCCACAGACCAAGTAGCCCCTTTGGAATGTGCCCTTCTGGAGGAACACTGCACAGCTGCTGACCTCACAGAATATAGCAGCAGGGCGCAACACTGCTTCCAGCTCCGGCTGGACCTAGTGTAATCCACCTGTGCGTGGACTCGATAGGAAGAAGACAATATACAAAAGCACTGTACATAATTATACAATTTATGATACATTATCATCAAAAATACAACAAGGCTACATTATATGTGGAGGTAGTCCAGCTTAAAAACAAAGATGAAGAACATCCTCCAAATCGGCAAGCCTCTTTTTGACTTGCACATCACAGACTTAAATAACTTGACTTCATCTGCAGCAAGCTGACATTTGTTCACTTGATTGCCTCAACGAGAGCAGCATTATCTTTGTGTGGTTCACATGAAATAGAATGAATTAAAAATGATGATTGAGTTACATTAAATAATTGTGATTATATGAAATGGGCTGGCAATGAATCCTCGTCTGTTATAATTAAAATTGCCATGTGCACTGCTCAAGGTTAAAGGCAATGCCAACATATTAAATAAAATTAAATATGAAAGCACAAGCTGTGATGGAGTATTAAATGTGGCATACTTTTTAAACACACAAAAGACTCAAAGTGGTTCAGGGATTTAAAGCATTGACCATATGTTGAAGCTGTCAAGCCTTGACCAATGGCACATTTTTAATAGCCGTTAGTCAAGGCTATTAGCAATTAGCTTATTATTTAGATGCAAGCTGAAATGACAATGTGGCTTCACACCATTGGTTTTGTAGTATGTCAGTATGTTGTAGCTGGTGCCTTACATTTCTGGGAAGCCATTTAAATGTTTTTTCAGACCTGTGCTCAGAGCGAGAATTCACAGTACTGTGAACAGTCAATGAAAACCACATGCTAGCAGCTATTTTTCCTGTAGTACAACTAGTATACAAAAGTAACAAAGAGCCAAGAAGAAAGATACAATGGCAACAAGATGCTGTACTGAGGCGAAAATGAACACTGACTGGATAGAAGTTCCACATGAGGTGTTCATTGAGCTGTAGCAAGAGTATGTGTTTATTACGTAAACTGTTGTCAAAACAAAATCGTCAGTATGGTAGGCTAAATGAAAGGATTTGGTAGGCTCAATTACCTAATGAGCTGAACACACCAATGGCAGTTCACTCAGTGTTAGAGAATGTTAGCTTAAGTAAAATGTTACATATAGGGACACAATAACAGTCTTTAACTATCATTCATGAGATGTGCATTTCCCAGGGTAAGATAACACAAGATCTAGAGATAAGCAGTTACAATGTCATAAGCACCATCATCAAGACTCAGCCTCAAGACCTACAAGACAAAGAAAAAGAACACTGAGACATCGTCTGAAAAATGAATTTTTAGACGTTTGCAGCTTCCAAACTGATTGGGGAAGCTCATCCCACCATTGATGAATAAGAGAAAGGTCCAAGGTTCTTTAATCCATTTCCAGCTCAAGAGTCTCCATATACAAAACCAACCATACTGTAATTAAACCCTCAGCTCCTTCATGAGGCTCAGGTTATGTAGAGGTTATTCCCGACAAGGCATAAACCTTTTACAGGAGCCACACCAAAGCCGTCAACATTAAATTGTTCTATTAATCCATTAGGTTATAAACTTTATATACCTAACTTTAGGTCCCATAGGTCTACTACCAAGGACAAAATAAACCCAGTGAGAACAAGCCATTGATTTTACGGCATAATTTGCACCCATAAAGGTTCTGGTGATGCCAGTTTACACAAATATCTAGGTAGTCTATTGTGTTGTGTGGGTAACAAAGTGAATTGTTATGCAAAGACTGGACCAAGAGCACTGGCTGTTCCTCAAACTCTCAGTCATCGATTTACTGTAAGAAAAAACCTTTCTCAACCAGTGGTGAATCATCAGCTCTCCACACCTCAAAGGTTAATGAAAGGATAATGTCTGCTGAATGGAGATTTGTCTCAAAACAAACTTGAATAGAATAATACTGCCATCATGAACAGCAATTTCAGCACTGGTTCACAGTACCATGTAACTAAAGTGGGAAGAAGACCCAGTGGACAGTTAGAGAGGGTGGGCTTTTTCTGAAGGACAGGAAACTGAGACGTGAACTTCTATTAGCAGGCTACAATAGAAGATGTGAACACTGTGTAAGCAGGAAATTGCTGAAATGAAAGGTATTCTCTAAAATGGCTTGCCCGCAATTTTCTGGGCACTTCACTGAATTTTTACCAGATAAAAATTATGAATACAATTATGGACAGTGGTTGCATGCAATGAAGTACATGTTACATCTTGAATTAATTTTTCACAGCCTGCTTAATAATATTGCTTGCAACAACAACTAACAATTTATTTTTTTGAGTGTAGATACAAAATAGTGAAAAGTTATATTCAGTTTGCTATATATTTATGCTAGTTTTTTAGCAAACTATGGGCTTGTAATGTCTGGTCCACGTAATTGATGGGAGAAATTTACCGGTAGTTTGTAACAAATTTGAACATTACTAAAGCATGAATGCAAATTACCTATTCTAAACAAGAATCAAACAAAATAAATCCTGAATGCATAGAGAATCCATGACAAGCTCTAAGAAGAAAAACCTAAAACCGTAAAACACCTGTACAAAAAAATGTTAGGTATGGGGATGAGAGTGACCCAAGATGTAGTTTTGAGAGGTGGGTACTTAGTTAGTGTTGTACGATGGACAATGATTCCGCTGTCCTGATCACCATGGGATGTTTGTTTCATCACTGAGGGCCAGTACTAACAGGCATCATGATTGGAAGAGACTACGTAGGGAGGGGATAGCCAGTCACCCCGGGATTGCAGAGCAGAAAGATCAGTGGTGTACAGTTTGGAGATTGACTGGCAGCATGGAGGAGCAGTTCAATTAGCCTTCCCGTTGCGTTAGCAACAAGGTTTGAGATTTGATATGACTAGTAACAGGCAGCCAATGAAGTGAGAGGATACTCACACTGCAGTATCATCTTCCTTATTATCAAATGGATCAGTCTCAAATATGTATACAAATCCTCACAGCATTCTTCAGCACAGACTTAAGCCAAGAAAACCTACTAACCTACTAGTCCCTCATTTAAACTAAGAGGCATATTTATAACACAAATTGACAAAGCACAAGTCTTAAATTTAGGTTAACGGCATAGGCCATTACTTCAGCATGGAGCCATGATTACTACTCAAAGGTGTTCAAGGACTCCAATTTCCATGCTAGCTTGCTCAGAAGTCCTGCCAATGCAGTGCACAAAGTATATATATGATATAAGCTTGGTCTTGGAGTACCTTTTTACGGTCTATCGTCCATTGAAGCACAGGTGATACTGATCAATTTCATTTCATAGGCTACCACCTTATTGAACAGTACTTGTATAATTAACTTGAAGCCCACATTTGTCAATGACACAGTTTGTTCATTCTCCGCTAATAATGCAAGACTGGCCAAACTTCTGATTTGGGGAGTCCACTCCCCCTCTAGGTAAGTAACACCAGAATGTCCAAAGTATCTAGGCCTATGTATCAAAATAAATGTTTGCCTAATCTGATCTGTTAAGACTATGCTAACCTTTCTGAATGTGCGTGTATTCCTTTTCCTCAAACTGCAAAACAGCTCTCAAAAATACTGTTCCAAAACAATTTTTTCCTTCAAGAAATTACAAAACCTGATGTTCTCCTCAGTGACCTACTACAATAAGTGGATAACTGTGTTGTTAGAAGCTCTTTAAAGTCTTAAATCGTAAAAACCATTCACGAATGACAGGATGCATACAGTACTTAAAACTTCAGAGAAAACCACCAGCTATTCTCTGAATTTCCCGGAGTTCAGGGCTACTTTCAGACACAAAGCTTTTAAGAATAAGGGGCCAGACATCCACATCAAGCACTATGTCCTGAAATAAATCCTCTTCATAATGAACAACATTGGACATTACTGTATAACAAGCTGACAGCATTACTCGTAATACAGTACAGTGCAATAGCTATATACTGCAAACTCATGACATAAGCACAATTCAGGGGATAACAGCTCTGATGCACTACTGCCGACGTGGTGTGCGCCCAAACCAGGGGTGCACAACTCCGGTCCTGGAGGGCCGATCTGCATGCTGGATTTTGTTCCAACTGATTACCATTTCTTACAGCTCTATAAACTATGCTGCTTCACTGCTGTGCTTGAGCACAGTGAAATCTCTAGGATACACTTGCCGTCTGTGACTCTAGCTGTTGCTTATACACATGTCAGATCAAGATATGACTGGGCCAATTCAAAAAATGTTAGGAAATGTTGGCACAAAATCCTGAAATGGATTTGCCCTTGTTGTGCAGCCCTGGCCCAAACAGATCCCATAGGACAAGGACAGAGGGGCAGAACCCAGGAGTGCCAGCAGATCAGACCTAGCAAATGGCAAGACCACCCAAACCAGGCCCCAGGACCAGGCCCTCAAACCCAGGCTCCCAAGCCCAAAGGTGTCTTTTGAAGAAACAAATACATTTGTGCTTTATAGCCATTTGAGTAGCGGGGTACTTTACAAAGCCACTTTAAGTACAGCACATTATAGGCCTAGGCGCTTCTCAAAAATCAAAGTATGGCCCACGTGCACTTGACAAACACACAGAGCAGTGCACACAAAGGCTTCTCAAGGGCTTCACCTCTCAAACAAATACACATGAAATCTCTCAATATGAAGGACATCAGAATATGCTCATTTCATAGTCACACCGTGTCCAAAGCTAAATATACACCGACACAGCCCTTCACACTCAGAATAATGTTCTGCACACAAATTTAAAATAAAGACCTTGTATCAGCCAGCCCAGGGATAAGCATCAGGGCAGAGACACCTTCTCCTTTCTGGTTTTTTCTGTTATATTATTTCAGGTTTGGTGCACGTTTTCAACTGGTCCAGACAATCTTTGTGTGCCCTGAAGATTTTCTAGAGGTTTCTGACAATATGCCAACTTTACAATAGCACATATAGGGGCATTCTGGGGTTTGTGGTCTAAAGCAAGTCAATTCAAGTAATTCCAAAGCAGCTTTTACAGCAACATTATGTACCCAGAGGACGTACATATGCACATAATATTTTTTATAGCATCATTAACAATTATAAACACAAATACCAGTTTTTGTGTTGTGCCGGTACATGTCCTCGAGGGCAGCAGGCTAATGCTACATTTGTCATAGGAAATAGCTCCAACTGAACATAACATTTAATGTTACATTTTTTAAAGAATAATAAATACATACAACTTCAGGAGAGCTAACACCCCCTACAAGCTGTAAAGAAGAGATTCCCAACATGCTTCAAGCCAGCTAAATAAAAGGACTGGACAGATGCTCAACAGCCAGGATGGTCAAACTGGAGTAAAAACTCCTAACCCAGACATTTCACGAGGACTGGTCCAAAATAAGGAACACTGGAGCACACACTGCTCAGGGCAATCGACACTGTTTTAATGATAAACAGGGTGGGACTGACGATTCAACGTCTACAAGTCAAAAAACACATGAGTGCAAGGGCCGTACCGGGGGGGAAAATAAACACCCTCCCATCAATTAGGCTATACAATGTAAGGTGCGCATGTGTGGAAACTAAAATACTTTGCACAAATGACCACATCCATAGAATAAATCTAGTAACATATTACAACAATCATTGATACAATTAAAAAGGGGGTAAAGAAGAAAACCAACAAATGAAATTAAAAAAGGGAAAAGTTAAACAAATTATAGCCAATGCTCGTCAAACACCAACGGTAAAAATCTTAAGGATTAGTAAAAAATGAGAGATTGAGGGACTCATTTAGCCTCATTTAGCCTACAAGCCCCAACAAGCTGGACTTAAATGAAGCATAGTTTCTTGCTTTACAGAATATACTCTCAAATGCCCATATTCCTGCTGCTGTAAAGTAAAGAGGTTGTCAGAACCTAAAATATCCTTTATCACACACAGAAAAACTGGGCCAATGAAAAACATATAATAAAACTGAAATGCTGTCCAAAACTGTAGAAAGTTATTTAACCTTTTTTTAGCAGGCTGATGTTATTTTGCTAGCTAACCAGTGATACATCCAGGATAGGAACTGATTTGTGATACCCCTCAACTTAATTTCTCATTCCACACATATCAGACACTTGTGAAACTAATATCTCAGGGAGTGATACACCAGCTAAAGCTACCCCAGAATACTTCTTAAGAAATCTTCTCACCTGTTGTTAATAATGTTCTCTCTGTCAATGTCGTGAGAAAACACACGCTCAAGATAGCATTTACATTGAAAAGCTTGAGAACGCGACAATAAATAGGCTAGGTTCCGTATGTCAATTGCATCAAATAGGGCTCTACAGTGCTCCCATTTTAGGAGCAATTGCTCTTGAAAATGTGTGCTAACTGGAAAAATAATTTAGGAGCACATCAACTAATTGTGACGCATTAGTGTGCTCCTAAATATTTCAACTATGGAGCAAATGTGTTCCTTGGAAAAGATGTTAACAGAGAGCCCTGTCAGCTGAGAGCCCCAGGACAAAACACACATGCAAAAGTTCACTGCAGGGTCAGGCGCACAGTAAACAGACACACTTCTGATTCTCGCAGCGGCATGGCACCGCTATTGTTTAATGGCACTGGCAAACATGGCAAACTTGACAAACATATACAAAACGCCTTTAAACATTGTGAGTCAGCAGAGTGCAGCTTTGTGTGGCCTTTAGACATGCAGGCACCGGATCCAGCTCTATCAGGTTAACCAATACCAACAGTTCCCCGCAGTACAGCCCATACTTACCAGACTAATGTAGGTCTCATGTTAATACACATGCAATACCCCTTTGACTGTCCGTGACTCAGCAGAAAGCAATTGTGTGGGGCCTTTAAAGATGCAGGTGCTAGCCACCCCCTCCGTTGCTCCCTGCAGGCACTTCGTTCTTGTCGAACCATGTGTACAGAAGAGAGGATATGAAGGTAGAGGATACTCTGTCCCAGGTCTATTTTGTTCTTACTGGTACAAAAACTGTGTATTCCAGTAGTGTCTGAAGCACAGTTCATTTCAATCTTCTTTTTTTTGGTTGGACCACAACAGCAGGGCTAGCCCTACAAACGCGAATGTCTGCGACTGAGTGAATGAGTAACTGAGTGACTGAGTTATGAAGTTACACCATTGGTCAGCCAGATCACGTGTGTTAGGTCCAGCCATATACTAGGTTTTAACCTGGTCTTGTTGTTTTCAATGCTTCTAAAACTGGAACGAGGCATCTTTAGCTTCACCTGAAATTTGCATTCAAAGATTGCGTTTTTCTAAGTAACCAAATCAAGAGTAGCTACATTTACATATCTTCCATTAATATAGAGCCCTCTACAAGCCTCTTGTCACTTGCGTACAAAAATGAATTAAATCGGCACTGGAGCCAGACTCCAGAATAAAGTGTTTCGTTTCAGGCATACTGCCGTTTCTGGGACTGCCCTGTTCTGTAGGTTTTTTCTCACTGGTTGTGTCTAGTGTGTCCAGGTTTGCTCCTTTTCAGAGACGACACCAAATCTCTGGGAGTTACAGGTAAAAATTACAGGTAATTACAGAGTCCATAACAGGTAATTCTTCTCAGAAATTGATTCTGAATGACTGGGGTTTTAAATAGTATTATATTGTCAACCTTGTGCTCCCCCATAAAGAGGTTTCATGTTCATCATATAGAATCATCAAATAAAAATAAACTCAGACAAAAAGTATCATTTAGTAAATTTTTATTTCATTGAGGACTCGAGTTTAAATTTCACCACTGATATCTAAATCTTGCATCCGAAAGTGCTCAGAAACTTATTCCTCCATTAGAATGAGTCAGCATTTTAGCACAGTCACCAAGCATACTGTACTTTCGACATCATACCAAAATCTAACCCCTATCCAATCCCACAGCTGCCAATAAATCCCAAGACCTGGCCCAAATCATTTCTCTCAAATATCAAGAAGGCCCATGCACATGCACGCATCTGCAGTAACATATACAATGTTAAACAGTAAGATCTCTGAGGAAAAACAGATGTCTCCTGTGTCTGAAATAGTGATATCTCTGAAGTTCTCACCTATAATTGTGTTTTCAAACACAGCTGGCCTACTTAGTAGTCTACCTCTCTGCCCACCAGCTCTGTTATCCCAGTTTACCCATAAAGCACTGAGGCACAGAATACAGCAGTGGCAGCCATTTAATTGTGAGCTAAAGCATGTGAGAAAACCTGGTATTTCAAATGCGTTCTGTACATGCAGGTCTCTGGAGAAAGTAATCCGCCTCTCCGCAACAGAACCCTTGAGAAATCTAAATGAGCGAAATCACAATCTGCACTTCAGATAAGGTGTGCTCCTGCACTGAAGTAGACACCGACTGAAAGGGTTTCTCCAAAAGGTTTTAACAGTTTATCTGCAAGGGGGCATGCAGCCCTCTTAAGCCGGCCTTGTCCAAACATATCTACAGAAACGCCTCCACTGAAAATTGAGTTTAGCAAGATAAAAAGATTTTCTGAGATTGTTGTGACTACACCTCTAGTGGTAACCAGCGGATTACCAAAGAAAATATTTGACCAAAATGGAAAAGCCACACCATTATAAATTCAACAGCGTATAAGAAAAAAGAAAATGCAAAAAAATAAAAAATATAAAAAGAGAGACATAAGCAATTCTTCCCAGTGAATCCGTGACTACTCTAGGATGGATCATTGCAACTAAAAAGCCTGACACCAATTCTATCCCGTTTCTCCCTATGAGAAATAACCCTAATTATATCCACTTGTTCCAAAAAATCAAAGACTGCATTGACTTGGGATCCATCAATCTGTTTTAAACCACTGGCATGAAACAGATCCTGGGAAATCAGAGGTCAGCATTGTGGACCGAAAGTCACGGGTGCCCCATCTGTTGCGGTCCTTTCCAAAGCTCTGTCAGCGTTTCAAAGACGTAGTGGTTTAAAATCCAATTTGCACAAGCAAGGAGCCAGGTTTTCTAATTAGTGCAGTAACAAGACACAGCCTTCAAAACAATGACCTCAGTGTACAACCAGGACTCCCCTCCTTCCTTTGTCAGAACTTTAGCAGAGCGCCCATGTTATTACACAACCTTCATAATAAAACAGCTTTACGCTGCCTGAGCTGCTGCAAAAATGAGCAGCTAACTGGCTGCGGGCACTGAACACAAGAAGACAGTAGTCATGCTCACTCTCCACACCACATTTCCTACCTTCAGGCTAATAAACAATCCGCATTGCATAGTGCATACCTTCTGCAGGAATGCAGAAAGCCAGCTCGGGACATTAGGAACTGTCTGGCATAACTGGTCTGGTGACCCTCATTCCTCCATAAAGGTTTAACTGGCATGTTTCCACTAAACAGTCATGTTGTCAATTTCCAATAGCTTGCAGCTACAGGACCTGTTCAGACTCCATCTGTCAAAAACCCCACATATCAGACCGCTTTCCTTCACTTTGGCTTCCAAATACACTGTAAATCTCAGAGTAAGATGGTCAAAACTGTAAAAAAATGGCAGGTCTCTTAAAAGCCATACTTACTGATTATACGTTTCCCCAGAATTCATGTCACAGAAAAATGACACTACATCTGAAAACTTGCCCAAACATCTGTTACTGTTCCATTTCCACACAATTTAAATGATATAAAAGGGTCATACACTGGATCAGAGTTATTTTACATGCAGAACCCCATCTGATAGGTAGTGTATTAAACCATAAATCATTTGCAGACAGTACCATTTCTCTTTCCTTTTTTGGAAACTGACAGACATCACTTTTAAATCAGCCTCTAGGCTAATTCCACAGAGGGTTATGAGCAGCATAGCTTGAGCCAAACCCAGCAGGCCAATGCACAGAACAGAACCCTATCTTGGACAGGCCATTGGCCTGTCACAAAGCTCTCAAATGCAATGGGAATTTAAATGACACCAATTCATCTCTTTGGACTATGAGGGAAAACCCAAGAAGTCGGAGAATACCCAAGCAGATACAATAATATGTGAAGCATACAGACAGTGCTAGTTTGGACGCAGGGCTGTGGAGGTACCTACTCACAGCCCATACCCGAATAAGGTTTCCTTTTTCTCCTTACTTCACCATAAACATCTCTGAGATCTCTGTCTAGAGCACGATTCTCCTCCTCTCTGAGTAACAGTGAACTCATTTCACATTTTCCGACAATACATTGTACATTATTTTGCCATTTCTCCCTTATACATAAACTGAACTTCATGTCAAGTTGGACAAGTAGGCTAAATCAAATAAAAAGAACGGATCAAAACAAAAAAACTAGCTGGAAAAGCAAATTAACAGAAGCCAAGCAAGCAAATTGTGGCCTGAGATTAGTTTTTTTATTACAAGTTTTCTTAAAACTTAAAAACAAAAAGAAAAAATTACATGAGGCCAACAACAGATAAACTAACACTTTAACAGACTTCACTAGTTACAAACAGCTGTACTGTCCTCCCAGGACAATGTGCCTTGAATTCACAGTAACAAAGATTGAGCTGCAAATGGCAGGGTGAGTGTGTGTGTGTGTGTGTGTGAGAGAGAGTGGGGGGGGGGGCTTATATGCAATTAGTGAAGCAGTTCAGGTGGAATCAACATAATATTCATTGCTGAACACTGCCAGTGTTGCATTAATGCTGATTACCATTCTGTTGCATAATTAAAATTGGGTCTAACAGCCAAGACTACAGTCTTCAGATCACATTACAAAGAAAAAGTACCACGCCTTTGTTTCCACCAACACACTATGAAATCTTTTGTTAGAGATATACAACTAATACAGTAAAAATGTGAGACAAAACAAATTGAATTAAAAAATCAGAGATGTAAATGCCATCTTCAACATGTCTGACTGAAATGTGTTCAGCTAAAATTCTCCTTAAGTTTTATTTGATGTAGCCTACATTATGAATAGACTCATCAGACCCCGAAATTACCCTGATTCCTATCTGAACAGTACTGGTTTGGTACCAGGAACAGTCCTTAAAGTTTTGTTCAGCCACAGTTTTGTACATTTCTCAGAAACATAAAGAACTCCTGAAAATCCACAAGGGGTGACTATGTGCAATTTCCCAAAAACTCCTTTCCCGGTGGGGCCAATGCGATAGACAATTTGCAACCTGCATTTCTGTGGAAACATTACCAAATTGATAAGAGGATGAAAAATACAGGAACACCTCTACTTTGTTCAAGTAGTCCTTCAAGAGGACACATTTAAGTGGTAAAAAAGTAAATGAATATACACAGGACCGGACTTCCCCAGTCTAAGTGCGCCATTATGTTTAAATTACACTTCAGTTAGAAATGTATGAACCTTATCAATGCAAGTAGTAAGGTAAAATGAAATCCATCAGCCCCTTGGGCATTGGAGATTTACATACCTAACTAGACTATTGGTGTATGAATTTGCGTTTAATCTTTCTGCCAACAAAACTTTACTCTATGCCAGCAATTGTGTCATGGAAATAACGTTTTCAATTGTCTGAGAGATTTGATACAGGGAGCGGGGAAAAGCCCATGTCTCAAAGAACCGCACAGAAATATAGCCTACATATAAACGTATGCTCTCCACAAAAATAAATATGACTTTGAGCATCACCTTCCACCTGGTCATTAGCACAGTATCCTAATTCAAAAGCAATAAACTTTCATTTGTCCCCAACGCCATAATGGATTCCTCAGTGATTTGACTTTTTCATTTGGAGATAATAGTTAAGCTATTCATTATTCCCACTGCCATTTTATATGGATCATGTACTACACTTTACATAACTGGTTTAACATACCCTTTTTTGAGATTCCTTGGTGAACAGCATACAGGCGTTTCCATATTTTATACATTTCCATGCTGTGAATTTTAACTGGGTGCACTATGAATTTCACATTAAGGACAATAACCACTTGCTTATTTTGTTATTAATGCACATATAATAAAAAAAACTGCCCAGTAAAAGGGTGATCATCAGTGACTGGCAATTAAGCTAAATAGGCTAAGTGAGCTGCAGTGCCTTCAATGTAGAGATGAACCAATTTGCAATATATCCGGCAAATGTAGCAAACGAACTAGCAGCCTAAAGTCCTTTCTCCAGAGAAGCTTCCAGTTTTATTTAATCATATCCCTTCCTCGTGATGCGTGACAGAAACAAAACTGGGCCTACACTTTTCTCTCAATTTCATATCAGACACACTGTAATGCTGTCTAGGTCTATCTCCGACAGGACAACATTCTGCATTGCATATTTCTTCAAGTGGATACCAAATATTTCTTCAAGTGGATACCAACTCTACCCACCAATACATGGCATTTTCAGAAATTATTCAAACAGCGTTCAGCTCACGAACTTAATTTGAATATACACTGCGTGAAACACTACAGCTCAAAATGTATGCCATCCTGCAATGTCATTTTCTGACCTTGGGTCGAAAACAGCAACTTACCTTTTAATAACTTCCTAGCTACTCCGCTCTACTAAGAACTAGGTGGCTAGCTTGCTAACGCCACCAAAGTGCTCAAGCCGATGAACGCCGCTTCACTGCTTGGCTGAAGCAATGCCTTAATGACTAATAAATATCTCCAGTTCAGCCACTAAGCCAAGCGACCTAAACATTTTACTTTTGCGTGCTGGCGACACACACTCATGTAGCTAGCCCCAACGTAAGCCTTCATCCCCTCTCAGAAGTAAATTAATGTTGGCTACCTGTATGACACATTGGTGGTAGCTCGAAAAAGCTATTTTCTTTGTAGGAATAGTCATGAAGGTGTATACATAGTTTAAGGTTGCACGTCCACACTTTACATCAGAAAAGCACACTATGCATTATCAAATGTCTCCATCATTATCAAGTCACAACTCAGTGACCAAATATGTCATGATGCACAATCGCCACCAAACTAGCTAGGTTGTTCCCTTTCCCCGAGGCACTGGAACCCACCCAGCTTAGACAGGTAGCTAACGTTGCCGCCATTTATCTAATTACGTTATGGTGGCTACTCAAATTTGTCCTATATAGCAATCAGAAATATACATGAATGTCTGTACGACTGAGTAGCAACATATTTTTCTTTACAATTCAAGATTCAATTCAATATAACCCCATTCAATTCCTACGAATGTCACCATTACCTGTCTCCATTTGACCAGCTCTTCCACTGTTCTGTGCCCAGCCACTTGCTAACTTAGGCTATATCATGGCCACCGAGAAAGCTACTTACAGTAGCTACTTAGCTACAGCTGACTTCCTCACTAAAAACGATGTATCGGAATTCCTTTCATCATCTAATTCTTAATTCATTTATTTTCCATTTTTATTTTTGCTGCACACAATAGTGACTCACTAGTGTCCGTTTAGTTCATGATTTACTATCCGGTAATACAGTATCGCAATCCTCACCTTTAGCTAGCTAGCACAATACTAACGCAAAGCTAACTGAATAAGTAGTTAGCTAGCATGCTAACTAGCAACCTGCTACGGTTTTGGAGTAAAGAATAGTTACCTAAGCAAGAACATCACTGTAGAATACCGGCTTACCAGGGATTTGCTGTGCTGGGCATTCCTTGGTGCAGGAAACAGATGCTCTACCTTTTGACAATAGCTAGACAGATATGACCGTTATTTTGGTCAGTTACTGTACGATGCTGAACAGCTTCCTTTCACGACCATTGCCGCTTTCAAATCATTATGTTGTCACACAGAGACGCAAACCCCCAAAAGTGCTGTGTTTGCCTGTTTCTCGGATGCAGTTGGTCGGATGCTCCGCCGCGCTCCTCCCTGCAGCAAGACAAGTTTGGAACGAGCTAAGGCCCGGAGTGGATCCCACACAAGGCTTTCACGGGTTCGAAGGGAAAAGAGGCACGGGAGAATACTCGAAACAGAGGAATTAGTGCTTCGAAAGTGACGTGAAATGAGCCAGCTACATTTCAAACTTTATTATTGGCGATTTACACTCATGAAGAGAATGACATGAAAATAACTAATGACGAATTACTGCACTAGGACGTTTTTCGATAATCTGTATAATTAGTGAGTGTGTATTTCCTGTTAAGTAGCCCAATAATAACATGACTGCATTAAATTGCAATTGCAAATTTCCAAGTTTTCAAAAAATACTATGACTTTTATTTAATTGTATAATCTTGTGGTATGCAGCGAATACAATGTTATACAATGTTCCTAACCATAACTGGACTGGATGATAAATCATCTTATATCCACCATGAAACACACAGAGCTCTGCTTAAATGAAGCTGTATCCTCAGTTTCAAAAGTACATATCAATAATATGGGTTGAATATAATATTCATATACACTGACATTTTCACTTTAAGGCACTTCTCCAATGCAAAAGAAACTAAGATGGGACTTTAAAAAAAAAAAAAAGTCCTAGCAACTTAGTTCACCACTGGAAGGTCCAGGAAGAACTGGCCCTCATCCACCAGTGGTTTTGAATGGGAAGGGTGGACATACTTGTTATACAGTAATGTGCAGGGATTTGGTAAATGTCAGTTTAAAAGGTCATTCAATTCAAAGTTTTATTTAATAACAGGAAACTACAGGGAAAAAACTTCACAAACAGCAGTGTATGTGCATATTTATAAAGAGTTTGCCTGATATAGGCTACAACACACGTTCAGGTTTAATCCAATGTAGTGCAGGTGAGTCAAAAGTGGTGCAACATTAATATATATTTTATTCACCTTTACAGATACGTCATTTTGCATTACTGTTACAGTCCTCTATGAAATAAAGATAACAGCAAAACAATTGTTTAATCAGTTATATAAATCAAGTAAATTCCATGAGCACAAAATGCTCTGCCAATGATTGAGTGGACGAAAAACAACACAAAGTAGAAACCCTGTGTAAATTTCAATGCTTAATGCCAAAACTCAGTGATAGCTGCTGCATTTTGATGTCATTTCAGTTATACTACTGCAATAATTAGTCTGCCATCTAGTGGTTGGAATTTCATCTAGTCTTCAAACTATCTGATATCAGAGGGAGAGGTTAGTAATTCATGTGGTACTCTGACTTAAATGAACACATGTACTGTAGAGGCGGACCTCTTTCCCTCAGTCAAAAATTCACTGCCACCACCCCTTTTTGACTCAAGATGTTTATATGGACTACGGTGCACATTTCTTTTACCTGATGTAAAAAATTCAAACTTTTCTGCTTTTTTCTGGATACATGTATAGATTGTGATTGAGGCACATTGTAAATTGTTATTTAGCTCATGCAATCACCATCTCTCATTGAACAAGACGAGCAGGTGCCTGGCTGTGATGAGCAGGTGCTTGGTGCAAATGCTTTTAAAATCTCTGCAGTCAAATGTGCATGTCATTCACGGCATATGAATGTGAATACCCACCCCCCCATTTGGTCTGTGGATGGTGGTGGGGAGTAGAGGGTTTGGGGAGGGGGAAGCCTGGTCCCTGCTGAACACCACCAGGGCAGCACTCATAGACCATTCCAGATCAACAATTTCATGGCATTCATTCCTGGAATACCAGCAAGGATATATACACATGGAAGTTTAAATTCAACTAGAATTTTACACCACAACAGCAGGAGTACTCTGACCTTCCTCAGCACATTTGAGAGCATACAGGTGATTGCACTTTAAAATAGCTGCTGGGTATTTTACCCATAATTTAGACCTTCATCATTATATGTGATGGCAAATGTGTACAGTTTGCTAAATCATTCAAACTTAATTTAAATAAAAGCAATACAAACAACATAGCTGTTATAACACACTGAATTATTTTATTTTTAAATTAAACATTATATAAGAAGCCACTGAAAGGAGAGCCAAAGCAAAAGTCTGATTTTAATGAAGTGATTCCTCTGAAAATTGCAGCTGAAAATTCCATAGCCAGTTGCTAGGTAACAGGAAACCATTCCAATTGTCCTTGGAGAAAAACGATCTTTATTTTTATCAGTAGTGACTTTCACTAGGATTGTGTTTATTAAATACTGAGGTTGACACATGGTTTATCATTTTAAGATTTTCTACAGGTATAAAATTTAAAACAAGGGTGATTTCATGACGGTGCCAAACCTTGTTTTTTGACAGCAAAAATATATTTCCATTCAAGATTAATTGTTCTGGGTAATATTTTAAAAACTAAGCAGGATTCTAGTAGCGTTCTAGTATATTTGAATCCTTGTGTTCTGTTTACACATTTGCACCTGTGAAACTGTTATAAACTATATATATGGTTAATGGTTGCCCTTTTCCTCAGCTAGATCACATTTAACACAGAATTTATTATTTTGAACTGATAATCTGAATTATTTTTCACCTTTTTATATTCAAAGAAACCATATATGCAAAAAGACATAAAGGAAATTCAGATGATGAACAACAAATAGAAACACAAAACAAGAACCAAATTTACACTTGTTTCCTCACTGATTATGAAACGCATCTCTCTCAAAAATATCATTCTTCTTTTAATAAAAGTCTAAAACTAGACCCAATTTATTTATTTTTTATTTTTTTACCTAAACCAAACAGAAGTGAAAATAAAGGTGGAAAGTGTAGATCTGTGCAAGGTTTGAAGCCTGTTTTGCATATATATGTTTTAACTAATACTTACGAAGAATGGATAATCAAGCAATACAAAACTTAGATAGATATTTCAGCCAGCTCCTTAGATGCATATTACAATTAGCAGGTTAGCATAGACCATTATCCAACTACTATTAATTCAGCTTTCTTTAACATAGATACAGGCTACTGTATAAGTCAGTTAATGTTTTACCAGTACTAAAAAGCTAATTTGGTAAACACTATAGATGGTTGTCTTTCAACTTCGTAAAATATCCAGTGGTGCTATTCAAGAGTCCACCACCTGTATTTTGATGTATTCCATGTAAAGACTTTGTCAGGATTCTGCCTTTTTGTTCTGGTGAATCCTTTTTTGGCCGCCAGAGGCATTTCTCATCTTTGTATTGTGGTTTGTTTGTCTCATTGCTTTCTTCTGTGTTTTATTCAATTATTGTGTTCATTTATTCAATCATTGTTTTCACCTGTGTCTCGTTATCCATCTCGTTGTCCCTCTCCTCTCTGTTGATTGTGCATTATGTATTCCTGTGTCTTGTTAGCCCCCTGTGTATTTAAGTTCTTTGTTTGCCTGAGTTGGGTACTGGATCCTACTGTTTTCTGTCCTTGCTGTTTGTTCCCTGTGTCACAAGTATTTTCTAGTTACTCTGCTTTGCAAGGAGTTTTGAGTTCCCTTGCCTGTTTTTTGTGTTTTGAGGTTTTTGAGTGTGTTGAGTTTCTTTGCTTGTTTTTCTGTTTTAGGAATTTGAGTTTTCTTTTGGAATTGCCCCTTGTGGCCTTTTGTTTGTTCACTGTTTGTTTTGAAAGTAAAGTCTTTATTTGAATCTAACCTTTTGAGCTTTGCGTGTTTTCACTCTGAGCCTGGGTCCTAACCCCCCGAACCCTGAGAGACTTCTAGACAGTAAACTCAGTAGCCGTACCTACTATAAGATTTTCTATTGTTGACTCAAACCCCCTACACCCTTGATTACAAATACAAATGTGCTAACACCAGCTAGTTCCTCTACAGATTAACTATGAAATATTGCTAATCATGAATTTGCTTCATACAAATGTTTCATTGTAGCAATATGGCTTATAATAAAGATAAGGGGAAAATACAAATATACAAATATGTGCAAGTGCTCTGACATGTATAGAGAATTCAGTTCTAAACTGTCACATGTGAATCTGGAAATGAATGTGACATTACACGCGAACACTAAATCTCCTGTTTTGGAGTATTAGTATTTTATTGATGCCATCTGTACTGTCACAGATTTGTTTTTTATTCACGCATAATTGATGACAGTGACTGGATTTGTATTCAGATGGGTAAATCAGGCAACAGATCATGAGATCTAAATAAATGTTTGTATTTGATTCACTCATGATAGCCATGCTTTTGAAGAAGCTAATTTTACTTTAAAATTTAGTAAAAGACTGTTCTACAGTATGGGTTCTTAATTGGACCTTAATTGGATTGAGATATGCTTTAGCATTGCAAGTCCTTGGTTTAAGGTTTAAGGTTAAATTAGCTATACTTTCTAAATTATTTGAGATATTGAGACAATACATTTTGTCTTGTTTAGGAAGATGTGTCCTGCCATTCATAAATATGGTTCGAGCAATCTGGTTCAGTCTGAATGTATAGACACAAAATGGGTCAATTTAAATTGGCTCAAAATTATACCATCTTTTAGATTTTAAAATGGACTTTATAGGGAATGGTCTGAAGTTTATGACACAAAAACTGCATCTGAGACCTATGATTCGTAAAGGAAAAGATAAATTTCTTTTTAAAGGGATTCCTTATTTTTTGATATTTCAGTAGTGAATGCTCCTGATTGGCTCAGACAGTCTTTGTGCACAATTAAGTACATTTTAGATGCTTACAGAATTGTCTGAGAAACTGCCAGCTTTATAGTGGTAGATATTTAGGCATTTGATATTTAGGATTGTGGTCTATAGCAAAGAAATGTACTTCAAGTAACCTTACAAAGACCATATGCCTCCAGAGGATGTACATGTATATATTACCTGATTATTCTTCAAAAATTGTTCCATCTTACTTTTGGGTCGTGCAACCTGTGCTTGAAGAAACTGTAGCATAGCGTCATTTCTGCATGGTTCCTTGGGAGTGAAGAGTTTATGCAGCTTGAAAACTGAGAAAGAAAGAAGTACCAAAATATAAACACTGATGTTTTTATATTTATAATTGTGAGTATAAAACAACATAAAATCTGTTCATATAGTATGTACAGCCTCTGAAAAAATATTTTTGCTTAACAAGCTGCTTTGGTTTTACTTGAAGTATATTTTCTTGCTATGGACCCCAAATTCACAAATTCTCTGGCACCTACCATTGTGAAGTGTACAGGTTCTCAGAAACTTATGCAAGTATCTCAAATATCCTTCATTACACAAAAAACTGAAACAGTACTTTAAAACCCCCAGAAAGTTAACTCCCCAGCTAACACAAAATGTTCTCACTATGTTGCTGCAACCCACTGGCAGCGTTATAACATTGACAAAACATTCCAGCAATTAATTTTCTTTGTTGGTGCATCTTTTTTGCACTTTGAGCACCTGCCCCTCAAAGGGTCTCAACATGGCCCTGCTTTTGAGATCCTTGGGGCATGTAGAGTGAGCACTACAACGTTTTGGAAAATATTTTGGCTTCACCATGTTGAAATTACAGGGTTTTTATACATAGTCCCCCCCATTTCTGGGCACCATAACTTTTGGGACACATGGCTTCACATGTGTTTCTAAGAGCTTTCAGTATCTAGTCTTGATTCTAGCCTTTTGATTGCCTTTGGAGACTGTAATTGACATTTCTCAACATAAGGACCAGAGCTGTGCTAAAAACAATCAGAGACGTAGGCCAAAGCATAGTCTTACCAAAATCAACTGTTTGTAACATTATTAAGAAGAAAGAGAGCACTGGTGAGTTCATGAATTTCAAAGGGCCTGGTAGGCCAAGGAAGACATCTACAGCTGATGACCAAAGAATTTTCACCGTAATAAATAGAACCCCAAACTCCTGTACGGAAGATCAGAAACACTCTTCAGGAGGCAGACGTCGATGTTTCAGTGCCTACTGTCCACAGAAGACTTCAAAAACAGAATTACAGAGGTTACACTGCAAGATTCAAACCACTGCACACAGGATGGCCAGTATACAGTTTTCTAAGACTTACCTAAAAGAGACTACCGAATTCTGGAAAAAGGTCTTGTGGACAGATGAGACCACTTGTATCAGAGTTCACTTGTATCAGAGTGATGGCAAGAGCGAACTATGGATGCCAAAAAGAACTGTCCAAAATCCCAAGCACCCCCCCCCCATCTGTGAAACCACCTGTCCACTTGACCCCATCCCATCTACAGTCCTCCAATCCATTTCCAGCGAGATCCTTCCCTACCTGTCCTCCATTGTTAATTCCTCCCTTGCCTCAGGTCATGTTCCCTCTGATTTCAAGATGGCTCATGTTACCCCACTCCTCAAGGAACCCACCTCAGACCCCTCTTATGTAATGAATCATTGACCTGTATCGCTTCTACCTTTTCTATCCAAAACCCTTGAGCGAGCAGTGCTTAAACAACTAACCTCTTTTCTCCACCAGAACGACCTGCTAGACCCTCACCAGTCTGGCTTTCGATCCGGGTACTCAACAGAGACTTCCCTCCTGGCTGTGATGGAGGCACTCACCACTGCAAGAGCCTCATGCCTCTCCTCTGTCCTGACCCTCCTTGACCTGTCTGCAGCATTCAACACGGTCAAACACAAAATACTCCTCTCCACCTTGGCTTGCAGATAGGTCCTACCAGGTCACCTGGATGGGGTCTACCTCTGCTTCTCATCCCCTTGTTACGGGAGTACCGCAGGGATCTGCACTGGGTCCTCTGCTGTTCTCCATATACACCAAATCTCTTGGTTCAGTTGTTAATTCACACAGCTTCTCCTATCATTGTTATGCAGATGACACGCAACTCTTCTTTTCTTTCCTCCCCCCCCCCCCTCTGCCTCACAGGTTGATTATAAGATATCTTCCTGCCTGGCTGACATCTCTACCTGGATGGCCAGCCACCACCTGAAGTTCAACCTCAACAAGACTGAGCTGCTGTTCTTCCCATACAAGACCCCCCCACTACGTGAGCTCTCAATCACGGTTGATGACACCACAGTGACTGCCTCTCACTCTGCAAAGAGCCTGGGGGTGGTCCTGGATGACCAGCTGGACTTCAAGGAGCACATCAAGGCAACATCACGGTCCTGCAGATTCCTTCTGTACAACATCAGAAGGATTCGACCATACCTGACTATGCACTCTACCCAGCTGCTTGTCCAGGCTACAGTGACCTCCCGCCTTGATTACTGCAACTCTCTCCCTGCAAGCCTGCCAGCTTGTGCCATACAGCCACTACAGATGATTCAAAATGCCACTGCCCGACTCATCTACAACCTTCCCAAATTCTCCCACGTCACTCCCCTGCTGCGATCACTCTGCTGGCTACCGGTCGCTGCCAGGATCTGGTTCAAAGTCCTGACCCTCGCCTACACTGCAGCCAACAGGATGGCCCCTATCTATTTGCAGGACATGATTAGATTCTATACGCCTGCTCGACCACTCTGCTCTGCAGCTGCAGGGCACCTTGTACCCCCACCCACCCGAGTAAAGGGATCGCGGAGCTTCTCCACCCTAGCTCCCCAGTGGTGGAACAAACTCCCTGTCCCTCTTCGAACCTCTCCCTTATTACCCATCTTCCGCCATGGTCTGAAGACTCATCTCTTTAAACTATACCTGGACTAACTACCACCATTCTGTATATCATTTCACTTTAAATCCCCCCCTTTTCATGACACTCGTTACATGTACCCCCATTCCAGTACTTTTGGTAATTTGTATTTGTCCTAATATTGTAGCTTGTTCTTCTGTCTAGTTGGCTTGACAGAGGTTAGGTCAGAATAATGCTCACTGTGTGAACTAAACTGCGTTCTTAGCTAGAAATAGCTGTACAAAATAAGTATTGTATCTTATTGAACCTGTGTGTTGTAGTTGTCCATGACCATGAAATGCACTTTTGTACATCGCTTTGGATAAAAGTGTCTGCCAAATAAATGTAATGTAATGAAACATGGTGGTTGGGGTATTATGTTTGGGCATATATGGCAGAAACAGATATTGGCTCACTTGTCTTCATTGATGATGTACCTGCTGATTTTCTGGAGAGTACAAAAGCATCTTATCTGCTCAGGTTCAGCCAAATGCCTCCAACCCCATTGGATGGCCCCTCATCCTACAGCAAGCCAATGCTCCCAAACGTACTGCTAAAGCAACAAAGGTGAAGCTAAAAACTGAAATATTGTTGACAGCTCAAGTCAATCACCTGATCTGAATCCAATTGAACATGTGTGTTTTTAATGCTGAAGAGAAAACGTAAGCCAACCAGCCCCCGAAACAGGTTGGAGCTAAAGATGCTGGCAGAGCATCACCAGAGAAGATACTCAACACCTGGTGATGGCTATGGGTCACAGCCTTCAAGCAGTCATTGTTTGGAAAGGATATGTGACCATGTACTAAACATGACCACTTTCATTTACATAACATTAATATGTCCCACACATTAAGGAGCCCTGAAATGGGGTGATATGTATAAAAAGTGCTGTAATTAATTTCTACATGGTAAAACCAGAGTGTATAAAAATACCCAAAGCAGAGAATATGTACTTTTAACCAAATGTGAATTGTTTGATTACAAACCTAAAATTGTCGAAACAAGACAAATTGGTGTTTTTGTGTATAAATGTGGATTTTATATTCATATTTAGTCCATGGATTTTATATCCATGCAGGAATAGAAATAATAAATACTAAAAATAAATTCAAATGAAGACAGACTTTCAGAGGTGCATACTGTCAGCTTTAATTAGCAGGTATTCACATCCATATCAGGAGAACTATATAGGAATTGCAGTCCTTGTCATATAGCCTCAACATTTCGGGGGACTAAAAGTAGGCTAATCTGTGTGCTGTGGCATCATTGCATATTCACGCACAAGAACGCTAAAAGAAAATAGATTAAGAGTTGATTCTAGGTGTGGAATATTTGGAGTCTTGCTGTTGTCGCTCAACATGAGGACAAAAGAAATGTTAGTGCAAGTAAAGTAGGCCATCATGATGGGGTGGAAAAATCAGAATATGTCAGAGACATAGCCAAAACACAGGGTGTGTCAAAATCAGATATTTTGCATATTGTTAAGAAACAAAAATGCACTGGTGAGCTCAGCAATAGCAAACAACCTGGTACACCATGGAAGACCACTGTAGTGGATGACTGAATAATACTTTCAATTGTGAAGAAAAATCCCTTTTCAACAGTCAAACAGATCAAAAACACTTACCAGGATGTAAGCATAGTGTGTCAAAGACAAAAATAAAGAGAAGTCAACACCAGCATGACCTCAGAGGGTTTACTGCAAGATGTAAACCACTGGTAAGCCTCAAGAATAAAATGGCCAGGTAAGTCATTCTTTAAAAGGATGCGGGGGGCTATGTATAAAAAGAACAGTAATTCCTACATGGATCACCTGATATTGATATAAGTACCCTCAAATTAAAACTGACAGTCTCCACATTAACCTCATATCCATGCTTTATTTAAAATCCACTGTGCTAGAGAACAGTTAAACAACAAAATTGTGTCAGTGTCCCAATATATTTTGCTCTTTAATAGAGCCTTATAACTTTGTGGCAACACATAGCAGAGACATGGATGATGACTGTATTTGAAAGGCACAAGTTGTACCATCAAGTGTAAAGTATCAGACATATGACGTGTTATAGTACACATGAATTCACATAAAAATGTTAAATAAATAAAGCAAAGCACCTTATAATTTACATGTCCTACTGTTTATTTCAGAAAATCCACATCAACTAGTGGCAGAATTCTGGTACACAGATAATCTCCAACAAGTTTCCCATCGCTGGAAAGTATTCCAACCCCTTCACTTTTCCCAAATTTTGTTACGTTACAGCCTTATTATAAAATGGATTAAATTAAGACGGCATTGATTCAGGGGAGTATTGTTGGTAACAATCAATTTCCAGAACATTCCATAACAGTTCCTGGAACCGCAGTTTGCCAACAAAGAATGCCTGCAAACGTGATGCCTCCTCGAAACCGAATATACGCCGATGCAATCCACATTACCGGCTACCTCATATGAACTACGACAGAGAAAGATACATTGGCATTTGGTGTCAGTTAGCCAGGTTGCTAGTTCAATTGTTTACAACGTAGCCTACTCTACGTCGTAGTAGGTGTTCCTTGAATACGACACATACGCAATGCCCTTCAATGACCTTTTCTTCACCCTATTCTGAGGACGTTGTCCCAAAGGCAAATATAGCAAAGATAACGGTCTCTGCTGAAGGCGATTAACCTCACCTATCGAACTGATATGACTCCTTTCTACTACTGCATTAGATGTCGTCATCATAGTCGTGATGAAATTTGGCACGTGACTAGGTACCGCCTGATTGTGACGTATTTTACCGGTGCCTGTAAATTGCGTGACCTTCTTATTCGCTGAAGATACGTATTTGTGGCTGCCGAGAGAGTATTAGCCGGTATTAGCTGAAGTAGCTGGCTAGTTAAGTTGGTTCAAAAAAGACAATCTCATTTGTTAAAAAGGTAAGATTCATTTTGTATTCCTTTTACCTAAGTTATTTCATTTTTATCAATCAAAACCGTTTATGTAGCCGGTTAGCTAGCATGCTAAGATGATGTGCTTTAGCTAGAATATTCGCCGGTGCTGACTGGACAGTGGCGGCATGTCGTTGTCTAACGTTAAAAGCTAGCTTATGGGTGTAGCTAAAGTAAGATAACTAATAACAATGTGACTAGACTGTTTGTAATTGGTTTGGCTGCATGGTCAAGTGTTAGTGGACGGTCTACTTCAAATTATGATGTAACAATACAGTAACGTTATATTCACGGTATTGCTCGCCATCTAGCTAACGAGCTCAAGCTGAACAGCCAGGATTGCGTGAACAATTTCCAAGACGTCTGATCAAACCGATTCAATTCTAGCCTCACTGACTGTCCTGAAAATTTCTGGTTACCATGAAATTCGACTATAATGTTAGTTAATTCAATGCCACACACGCTTGCTATCCTGTTAAAGATTCATTTAGACTTTATAATGCAATTAAATATGACATTAATATGGCGTAGAGATATCTTGGGCAGACGGGGCCGCTTTATTAACACGGAAGTCGGGACTGTGTCCTTGCCTGACCTTACTCTGGGAACCGGCATCGCCTCCACTCGTAACGATAGTGACGTTAATATGACTGCCTAGCTATCTAACTGCTTAGCTAACGTTAGGCATTTTATTATTTAAAAAAAAAAAGATTTGTTGAAGTGTACTCGAGTGAATGATCCTATTCTGCGAGTTTTACCTAGTGTAAGCAGAATAGCATAGGACTCGATCGAGCATTCTGTAATTCAGGAAACGAGCGTATTAACTACGTGCCCACTGCCTGCAGGTTGTACCTTATATAGCTAGTTCCAATGAGGAAATGCGTTCCGTTTTGGGGATAAAATTAAGTTGTGTAACTTTGCTTCAGACAGATGATTTGTAATTAACATTTCCAGGAAAAATGGGTGACGTTGCGAAAGGAAAGAAGGTGTTTGTCCAGAAGTGTGCACAGTGTCACACTGTCGAGGAAGGTGGAAAGCACAAGGTTGGTCCAAACCTTTGGGGCCTGTTCGGACGCAAGACGGGCCAGGCTGAAGGCTTTTCGTACACCGACGCCAACAAGAGCAAAGGTAACGGAACTTGCCAATCGAGACATGACGCTAGGTCGAACTCGTTATGTATAAATTTCATTCACGAAAAAAAAATCAACTGAATAGCACTTAGTTTAAGTTCTTTCTTATTGTTTATTGTAGGTATTGTCTGGGGAGATGCCACGCTTATGGAGTACTTGGAAAACCCCAAAAAATACATTCCTGGAACAAAGATGATCTTTGCCGGCATCAAGAAGAAGGGGGAACGTGCTGACCTAGTTGCATATTTGAAGTCTGCAACATCTTAGATTATGCTAAGATTATTTTAACTTATCTGTAAAGTACGCTTATGTGATGTCATTGTAAAATTATTTTAAGAAAAAAAAACTACAAAACTGTTTTGATCATTTAAGAATGTGAAGACTTTAAAAAATGACATGTCACACCTTGCATCTGTCTAAATGAAGAATGTAAACTTCATTTTACGGAATACAGTACTTAATTTGAAACCTGGTTAATTATATTTGGTTGAACAGTTAGGGTGGTTATTGCAGGTCCTGAGTTGTCTTCCATGTTGAATGAGTAAGTGTATCCCCTGGTTTCACAGGTGTATTAAAAATGAAAT
This sequence comes from Anguilla anguilla, assembly GCF_013347855.1. Classification (NCBI taxonomy): domain Eukaryota; kingdom Metazoa; phylum Chordata; class Actinopteri; order Anguilliformes; family Anguillidae; genus Anguilla; species Anguilla anguilla. Next base: position 34,256,224 of record NC_049203.1, on the reverse strand, counting down.
TGGTCACTGTACTGGCGGTTAAATATTCCAGAAGGCATTTGTTGAAGATTGGTTAAAAACACTGGTTGTTGTGTATTAAGGAATCTTCTCATTAAAACTGATTGAAACTGTAATTTGTTTATTTAATTTTTGTATGTGTTTACATGACTGACTACACAATCTTGCAATAACCATGTAGTTTCACTGGAATTACATCTGGTTGGTACCTGTGGGAATTAATCTGACTTTAGGACCCTTGCATAAGACAATGAAGTTGAATGCCTTAAAATGGACAGTGTCCCAAGTATCTGCCATGGGAAAATATGGCGTAACATATTTAATTGCACTGATTAAGATGTATAATTTTCTACTTGTTCCTTCAAGTTTGGGCTATCTAGTTTTGCGCATGCATGTGTGATTATAAAAAATTAAAATAGGAAAAATAAGGAATTTATGTCGCTAACACGTTCAGTATATGAATTAGGGCGGCTTGGTAGTGGACGACAGCTGGCTTAATTCGCATTTATTCTATTTAGCCACACGTATCTCCATATATCATGTAGCCGTAACTTCCTTGTTCTTGGTGACTACTATTGCAGGGAATCGCATGACTGAGCTACATAACGAAAGTAAAACTAAAAAAAGATAAGTTTGCTTTCAGTGCATGTAGCATGCTGTGTTCGACATTCACAACGATACACGAATGTGTCTCTTCCATTAGGTTGCCGTCAGTGGGAGTGGGATAAAAATACATGCGTGAGTTGGTTGAGATTAAGTAATGTGTTGCTGATATTTCATCAGACGAGCATGTATCAACGTGCACTACAATTTTTTTTTTTTTTTTTTTGTGATTTGCCTCAACTTGTCCCGCAATAAACCAAAATCTTCCCGTTGACGACCTTGTTTGAGTGACGTGTTTCTTTTAACTAACTAGAGTCTTCACTGTTTCAAGTTGTCATATCACATATCATTTGTAATGTGGCACGCAGCACACGACTATTGTCGAATGCTTTTTCAAAACGAATATCTTATTAATTGTGGAGAATAGTTCCCCCTAGTGGGGAAATGTAACGCAACTTATTTTTGTAGCAATTGACAAATGGACCTATTTACCAAACATGTACCAGTTGCATAACTATTTGAAATCTCCAAAACAAAACTATAAAAACATTTCTGAAACAAAATGCAACAATTACATTTATTTTATTTTTTTTAATTATGTCTGGCTAACACCATAGCCTGCACTTAGGCTACAGTGGTCTGGTCTATGTAAAAATCTAAGCGTGAACATACGCTATAGCTTTTTAATTTTAAAATTCATAATTTTGAAAGGCTATGTAGGCAGGCGTTTATGGTGTATTTCACTGATTAAATAAGAACCATTGAAGACATTTTCAAGAACCATTAGCAATTTTTAAATTCCAATTAAAACTTGTTCACAGAACGGTAATAACATTAAGCATATGAATAGAGCATCACAATTCGGTTACACCCAGTCGGATACTATCATTGAACCAAAATCGTTGTTTTCCATTTCCTCTAGAATATAAAAACCATGGTTAACTTCTACGTCTATGTAAACCATGGAAGTTTAACCAGAGAAATCCTGTCAGATAATAGTAGTAGGCTAGTAGTAGTAGTAGTAGTAGTAGTAATTTATTTCGGTCCTTATTAACAATTTTCCAAAAAAGAATGCACATAGAAAATAATAAATAACAATAAGGCATTAAATTAAAAGGAAAACAAAAATATTGACCGAAAAGGTGTAGGCTGAAGCTTTAGCTTATTATACCTACCCTTTTTACATAACATAGCCAACCCTTTCACATATTCTAATAGGCAACCCTTTTAATAGCATAGGCTGCGCGACATTCGTTGATATTTCGGGGGCCAAAGCAGTTTTTATTTTAAAAGGTTAAGGGCTGGAAGCATGTTTGAACCAACAACAGTCGAACAGTTCCTTCTTTTGTCTATTCTGGAGACCACCGACAGAGGCCACTACAATCTTCTCACTCAAAGAAAGGCCCAGAGCGGATTATCCGATTTCATGATTGACACATGATCCAGGATAATTTGCGTTTATATACGAATATACGAACCATGACAACAGATTTATTTATGTAGGCCTAAATATTTGCACGGTGATTAATCTTAATGGTTCTTCTAGTAAACGAATAATGCATAAAAACGTGGTGGTGATGATGCTGTAAACTACTGGAATGTTTCTTGAGGTTATCAACATGGTTCTCCAGGTTTTTAAAGTATATTTAAAACCATGTTACTTTAAAATATACAACACCCCAGAGCTGGTCATGACGACAAATACGAAAAGGTGATGTGGCAAAGAAAAATGCAAATCGCTTGCACAGCTGTTGGTGCACAAGACTGGCATCGTTGGCTACTCAATGTTACCCTGCTGGAAGACGACTATAATTACATCCTACAGCAAAAGATGGAACGATTAATTTACTTTCTTTACATTAGCCTACAATTATATCGCACCTGGCCTTACAAACAGTGTGCTGGCATAGCTTACATATGTATCCACTTATTCGCAATTCACAATATATAACGCTCGACCTAATAGTTTCTTCTATCATGTGAAAGTAATTTAGTTAAACGAACTGACCGAGCTATGGTATCTCGTTGCATTATGTAGCCTACGAATTATTCCATCGTCTGGGACTGTCTGTAAAAGCCACTGTAGCCTACAATAAAACCGATTTAGCCCTCCCTTACATAACGCGGATCGCAGCTGCAAATCCAGAATTTCTATAAATGCAGAACTGTTCAGTACGAGGCGAATGAATGTTGAAATGACGAAGGCGAGCGTGTGAAAAGCTAACCTACAGTGACAGCCGACGTCACTAGCGCTCTAGGGAGGACTCACTCTCGCTTCCTCACTGGTCCAGCTCAGCTGCGCAGTAACAGTGGCTATACGAAGAGGCGCAACTTCGAGGTGAGCACGGGACTGTCAATTGCTCATACACTAAAGATTGGATTTGAGAATCTACAAAGTATGTGGAAGAAGATGGAAAATACAATGGCTATGTTGCTTTTCTGTAGAATTACAATATTATTCGCTATATATCTATAATAATTACATGGTTTCGAGATTATGAAGTTATATCTGAATGGATGGTTTTAATGTTTTTTCCTATGAGTCGATTCCAATATTCTGCTATTCTCCTGTTTTCTATTTTAAATGTTCATTTACCGCGCGAGCACAGTAGTTTGGTTCGTTGGGGACCGTCAAAATCGCAGACATGGCAGTTCCAAGTATGGACTTTTCTGATGTAGAAAGTTTTCTTGACAAACATCCTGAACTATTTGAAGACTATCTCAACAGGAAAGGAAAACACAGCATGGTGGAGAAATGGCTCAAGAATCACCAGGCAAACAAAACTCAAGTAAACGCCGCCGCGGATTCGGACAAGTCCCATGGCAGCAAAGATAGCTGGGCGAGTAAGGGCGACGGGTTGCAGAGACGATGCTCGCAGAAGGAACTGAGGAAAACTTTTGCCAGGTCCAAGGCCATTAACGCGAACAGGACATATGATGAACACGTAAATTCCAGGGCACAAGAGCCTTTGACAAGTATGAGGAGAAGAGCTTTGTTGCGAAAAGCCAGCTCACTTCCTCCAACTACTGCTCACATTTTAAGCGCTCTCCTGGAATCCAGAGTTAACATACCTCAGTACCCATCGACGGCCGTAGATTTCAAATATTACCTTAAAGAACACAATGAAAGGGAATTTTTCCTGGAGCTAGTAAAAGACATATCTAACGATTTGGATTTAACTAGCCTCAGCTACAAAATTCTCGTGTTTGTTTGTATTATGGTGGACGCAGACCGCTGTTCTTTGTTTTTAGTGGAGGGCACCACGAACAAGAAGACTTTGGTGTCAAAATTCTTTGATGTTCACGCGGGCACTACAGTATTGCCTTCTTTCAATAACTCGGATGAGGTACAGGTGCCATGGGGAAAAGGAATTATTGGATACGTTGCTGAACACGGAGAGACTGTTAATATCCCAGATGCTTATCAGGTGTGTTTGGTTATATAACGTTTTGCGCAATAATACAGTGCTGGGACGTACAATTTCCTTTACTACTGCTACCACCTATACATTTTTTGAAAACATCTGCTCATTGTGGTACTACATATACTAATACTAATCCTCCTGACGGCTATGATTATTGTGTTGATGATAATAATAATTTCGAATTTTATTATTATTATTATTATTATTATTATTATTATTATTATTATTATCGTTGTTGTTGTTGTTGTTGTTCTCATGTTGATGCGTCTGTTATTATTTTACAGTTAGAAGCATTTGTAAGTAGCAGTCTATTATTAATATCGCAAATGAAACCAACCTAAATGTGTTTAAAATGTAGGTAGCCCACAAGTGAGAAAAGTATGTCAGAGTATAGCTACAGCATGTCAAATAGGTTGCTCCCTAAATGAAATTGCACTCTGCAAGTCACTGGTTTCAGTTTACGTTGGGAAATTTTCGTATATACACATAATCATCATTCAGTGTTCTGAGTACAAAAGGGGTGAACGTTTATTATCGTTCAATAGGCTCCCTAATTAGTAAACAACTCAAGCTTTGGAATTCAGTACGGTTGTTAAAGACGAACAGTATTAAAGATACAACAAGGCTCTCATTTTATAGTAAGCTATTCGATGTAATATCATATTAATTCGTGAAAGTTCCTTAGCGTGAAGATGAACACTTAAGGTGTACCGTGTATTGCCAACTAGGTATATGAAGTGTGGTATGTGCGTAAACGCGACTCTCCGCTGCGTTTTTTAATAGCTCACTTCTACTTAGAATAACATTTCTGATTGTTCGATTACCACCCCTGTACATTACACTAGACGTATGCTTATTTGTGTTTTGCACGGCGAGGCGAATATCCATACACGTTCGAATATAAGGTGACTTGTGTAGGCTATTTATTAAGACTTCTTTAGTATAATGCGTCATGTTTCATGGATCATACAGACACGCAACAGATGTTTCTTACAAAATATTGAAAGATTAAATAATGGAACACTTATGAAATGGAACGTTCTGCCTAGATTCAGCCGCAGGTATTTGTGTGGAAGGAATATACACCCATTACTACAGTTCTGATTCTCCCGTTGTTTATATATATATATATATATATATATATGTATATATATATAATTCCTTCCATCTAACACATATTTATCTAACATGAACTATTTCTATTTTGCATGAAATACTCATTTTACTTCATTTTATTTTTCACTTGTGTTTAATAACTATCAGTCATATAGAATAATTTTTTTACTCCTGGCACAACTGTCATTATCAATTTGCTTTAATATGCGCTCCATATGTTCCCTGAAATTTTCCCAGAGACTTGCAGATCCAAAAAACTACCATGTAGCTACTGCAGAGACAACATTTATAGCATTTGAAAATAATTTAGAATTTAAATTTTAAAAAATGAGGGAGCAAACATGGACAATGCATGTGATTAATTATATAAAATAAGATTAAGCAGCATTAACAACAGAAATGGCACACATGAATGCTGAATCTGAGGAATCTCTATAGGGGCCGTCTCATAAAATCTTTTGGGCATGCCCTTAACCTGAAGGGCTGCAAATGTCACCTTTCTGCATTTTGGTTCATTTTGCTTTCACTATCCCTAATGGAATTTATTGAGATGTAATTCACTGCCATTATATAAGAGGCAGACCGTTCCCCAAACTGCCTGGCTCTATGGTGATACAATGGCATTGTGGAATTGTTATTGACCGAGTGAGAAAACCATATTAATCAATTTACTTATGCAAGTGAATGCCTAAATGTTAAACTCAAATAGATATCCACTTTTATACAGGACAAATATATAGCTATCCACATTTTTAATGTTTAGTTAACAGATGTCTGATAATGTGCATGACGAATCTTCATATGAAAAATGACTTGTTTTACATAGCATGGTTCACCCAGGAATCTCAACATATCAGGGATGTAACTCACCTCTGCCACTAATGAACAGTGTCTCCACAACCCAAGTTGGACGATGCACAGGAATCATTTGGTGCCATAACACCCCATCTGCTGCTCTGTTGCTCTGTGTACTATGCAACACAACCTGATAATTAGAAGTCCGGGTTAATATGTTCATCAGAAACCAGGTTTACATCCCCAACTATTTTATTTACACTATAGACATAGCAATGCAGGGTTGTGGACTGGGAAACAATCCAACATTTGACATGCGGTGCCCCTCCCCAACCACTACAACCCCCTCAACCACACCCCCACCCCCAGTCCAGACACACTCACCTGAAATGAGACTTATGCTACAGCAGCACTCCCCAACCCTGTTCCCTGAGATCTTCTGTCCTGTAGGTTTTCACTCCAATCCTAAGCGCACCTAATTCAACAGCTAGAGATCTTGTTGAGCTGCTAATCAGCAGTATCAGGAGTACCAAATTATGGTTGAAACAAAAACCTACAAGACAGCAGATCTCCAGAAACATTGTTTGGCAGGCCTGTGGTGCAGCCTCCTGCAGTACAGTGTCACAGTGTACTGGTTTCTACATGAGTACAGGCGCACAATGGCAGTCATACATGATTTCCGTTTTTGCTTATGCTGGCTTACTTTGGAGACTGTGAACATAAATTCAGTTATTCAATTAACACTGTCTTAGCACCATAGAGCCAGTAGCCATACCTGAAAACCCCCTGCTCCAGTCAGATGGCTGAAGCTAGGCAGGTGTGGGCCTTGTTAGTATTTGGATGGGAGATCTGGGAAAGGGGAGTTGTTGTTGGAAGTAATGTTGGTGGGCCAGTAGGGGGTGTCTTCCCTCTGGACCAAATAAAAAAATGCCAGTGATGGGGACACTGTGCTGTAGGAGATGGAAGTTTACTGTACCAAGGTCCTGACTCTCTATGTTCATATAGTTCCCGTGGCACTTTTCACAACGGCAAGGGAGGGTTCCTCAGTGTCCAAGCAAAATTACCAATGTGGCAAGATCAAGTTGGTCATCTGGTCATCCCCGAGTTAAATGGCAAAGTACTTTCCTCTCTCTCGACGTCAGGTATTTCTAGTATTTATAGGAGGGAGGGAGTGCTGCACACTAACACTGATTTAGGTGAGCTTCTCCCTTTCACTGTAAAGGCATTAAATTTATATTTATTTGGCAGACCCTTTTATCCAAAGTGACATACAATAAGTGCATACCGAAGGTCATTGGAACAACCACATGCTAACTAAATCACTTTAAGATCATAAATATTCAGTAGAAATGCAGTCAATAATTATTACTAATTTTGCTGGTTGTACAGAATTTTCAGTTATTTTGCCTGCCCTGTTTATTCCATATTTTTTGTTGAGAAATCCAATGTTCACACCATGGTTATTTGTAATGTAAATGACAGGATTTTTCACAGGATTACTAGAGTGTGTCAGGAATAAGTCTCATTTAAAAAAACGACCTCCTACAGCACTATGTTTTAACAACTGTACAGGGACATTTGATTTTACTTAATTAGAATGAGGAGGACCTTCAACACCACAGAGCAGCATCGTCGCCCTCTTAAAAGATCTCTCATCCAAGCTCAGTGTTGCCTAGCTTTGAAAGAGGAAGCTGCAGAAGGCTATTGCTGTTAGCATAATAGGTAAGAGGCACTTCAGTGAATTAATAGCAGTTTATCTGGCATGTTGAATTATTTGTCCCATAATAATCACTTATGGATTGAGCAACATTGTTGGATGAAGTGCTGCATCGCACAAAACCTGATTTGCTAAAAAACTAATTGTCTCAGTAACACTTATTATGAGCCCTTTGACTTTCACAGTAATCTCAACCTGGGAAGGCTCCATAAAGGCAAAGCTTGTTCTTGCTCAAACAAATTACCTTGGGTTGATTTCCCAAGCTTGATACAAACATCTATTTTCTACAGCATGTTACAATAACATATTTCCAGAGAAGTACAATGGTCAGCTATCACTTACCATTTGTTTAAAATGCAAAAAGAAAATTAAAGGTCCCATAATTCATGACAGGTATTCTTAGGAAACCGAAAGAGGTTTGGGTGAGGGTATTAGGCCTGTGTGCGTGTCCTGTGGATTGTGGGCTGGTGTTGGTCAGCTATGGATGCATCTGCTAGATGTTCTGTCTCGGTTGGTTGCAGGACCGGCGCTTCAGCGATGAGATTGACAAGCTGACCGGCTACAAGACCAAGTCGCTGCTGTGCATGCCCATTCGGAACAGTGATGGGGAGGTCATTGGCGTTGCTCAGGCAATCAACAAAGACCCAGGCGGTGCGCTGTTCACCGAGGATGATGAAAAGGTAAGACCTTAAAGAGAATTTGGCAGGTAAAGACCCCCAAAACGGTGTTATTTAACACGTAACTGTAGTAATTACGCTCAGTTGTGGTGGTGTGGCGTGGTTTGGTGTGACATATCCCAAGGTGAACAATGGCAAGTTCACCACAGGTCGCTAGCAATAATGGCTTAGGAATATTCAGAAATCCATTAATATTGTAAAGGTTTCTTCTTTTTTTAAGTCAACAATGTCAGTCCTTATATGTGTGTAAATGTGTCTAGCTACATGTAATCAAGATGAGCTGTGATTTTAAAATATCAAGCCATTTATTTCAACTAAATGACACAAGTCATTGCTGATACCATATAATCAATATCTATAAAAATTACCCATCTATTACAAGTGGACAGACAGATTAATACCATTTTATTCCACTGAGATAGATACATAAAACAGCTCATTCAATTTTGTATGTGTGTATTTGAATGAATATGCATCTCGTGACATCTTTCTCAGCTGAGTATCCTGTATGTTCCATCTTGCCAGTTGATTGACATAACGAATGAAAACTACACACTACGCATTTGCTTACAACCACATAGCTAGTAGCAGCTCCAACATTAATTAGCAGGACGAACGAGAAGATGTTCCTTTAAATTATGATGGCCAAGGTCCACGCCCATATAAGTTTGAAACAAGACAGCTACTACAACTAGAAGACAATCGAGGAAGAAGAAGAGGTAGAATTGATGGCCACTGGAGGGAAAACCTGCAAAACCTGTTACCTTATTCTTCTGGTCCAAGGGGTCAGCTTTCGGTTCTCAACCTCAGCACCGGATGTAATGTCGCCCGCTGATGATTTTCGCTCAAAAAGCCAGTTTCCCCATTGGGCTCCATTCATTTTTCACAGCAAAAAGAAAATACTAGCACTAAAATATTGATGTTAAATAAATGTTTTAAGTTGAGTGATATAAATTGAATAATTCTTCAGTTTTAAATCAGTTGCCTAAGCTTCACATTGAGGACGGATTCATTTTATGTCCAATAATATATTAAAAAGATTATGATTAAGCTGAAGATCGCAGAATATATTGGTGAGCCTTGATAATGAAGAATTTAGGCAGAAAAAAAAACTGCATTAGATCAATTGCCTTTTTTATGCTGTTTGCTGTCATAATTCCGGTCCTGCCAGATGTTGCCTTTGAGGTACAAACAAACTAATTAATTGTTTAATTAATTTGTCCTGCAGGATTATAAAACCTATAGGCTAAGGCTGAAATGCATTGGCTTCCTTCATGTTTCCCTATGGCATGCTGAAATATTAATAAGAAGCCTTTTAAAATTTAAGAAGAGTGCCTTGGAATAGTTTTTCCTTGATATCAATTAAAATAACAGCCTGTCAAGTGTTCATTTTCCTGTTCTTTCAAAGGCAATATTATTTAATATCCTGATTGGTTAAGAATACTGCTGCATGTCAGCTAACGTTAATCACAGTTATTCCATTAACACTGTTCAGTGTTGGTACATTTGTGATATGCAGACTAAGCCATTTTATCAAAATGCCAGTTTGTGCTGCTTACAACTGTACCCATTCAGGCTCATACTCAGGGATTGGCTACACCTTTTTAGGTAGCTAAATCCAGGACAGCGTGTGAAGCTGGTACTGTTATAAAGTTCTCTTAATAGCTCAGCTAAATTGATTTGCAAAATTGTAGTCCTATACTAACATTTCCCATAGTAGCTAGGCCTGACATATTAACATTATGTTTCCTTGTACCGTGAACATTGAATTAGCGCCTTTTATTATTTTGGCCAATTTAATTATAGCCTACACTAACAACATACAGTAAAATATGATTTGCTATCTCTCTCTAATTATTTGTCGGTGTACCTCGCCATGAGCTTGCGATTGTCAGGTTTTTGTGTGATTACTGACTCATAATGGTAAGACTGTCCAACCAAGATTCTATGTGAATAGTTACATAGTTATGCATGCTTCGCGTTGTTTCCAATGAAAGTTGATACGTACAAATGACATCAGTTCCCATACCGGAACAGAAGTGGAAGGCAACAGGTTTTGCTTGAGGAAATGGATTTTGCATGGGCAACAGATTTTGCACCGGTTTGGCAAGTAATTGAGCTCAAACAAATACATTTACTAGCTAAAACACACACAGACAATTGTCACAGTAATATAGTCAGAAATATAGTCTTCCCATGCTCCATACAAGCAACGGTCTCTTCAAACCACAAAACAGACAGAATTACAGAATACTTTAAATAAAAGTATTATTACCATAAAACATTTCAATAGGCTAACAAAAAAACACTTCTTACAATCCTTAGTAGACCTATACAACAGTTTTGCCAAGTCCAGTGAGAGAAATATAAATATGAGCTACCAATGCTGTCAAAAGAAGCCCAAAACAAGCAACCTTGGATGGATGGGGGGGACTGAATCTGTTATAAAAAATGTATAACGATAACTATGTTGCAGCCTAAAAATTGAACGTTTAGGGGAGTGTGGCTTACTCAGCTAACATGGCTCTGGTAGTCTGCAACATACATTCAGTTCAGTTTTTTATGCAGTTTTTTTTTATTTTTATATTATTATGGCGAAGTGCCTTTAAAAAACAACCCTGCAGCTTAAATGAGCAATCATTGGGACAATTCTGGGTGGCTCATCCTATTCAGGCACCATTTTGTTGATGAGCCCCACAGTCTGGTATTGAATCTCCACGGGAACTATCTTTGACTGTTGTACCTTCCAGCACTATTTATTAATTTCTTTGTGCCCATGGGCGTTTTTATTTTTACACTTTGTCAGTATATGAGCTCAAAAAACGTATTCGTTGAAGACGGAGATTTGCAATGTACAATTAGCAAATCAATTTAAAAATTATTTATGGCTCTACACACATGCAGTGTATTTTCAGCAGTTTTTGACTGTAATATTAGGTTGTACTGAGCATGTGGAATTTATACATCAGTGCCTGTCGGTTTGTACATCAGTGACTGCATGGAAATGAATGTAGGTTTACCGCTTGTCTGGTTTTCACTTGGGCAGAATAGAATTTGTCCAGTTTTTCACCAGAAACATGAAACAAAATCATATTTTTTTGGGCATATATGTCAACATCAAGCAATCACTTTAATCTTTTATTGATGAATCCAGTGTCATTGGCACTCCAACATAGGGGGCTCTATCTTACACTCGGTGCAAAGCGGCACCAAGCGCAACGCAAGTGTCTTTGCTAGTTTCAGACCGACGCAGTTCTCATTTTCCCGTCCAGCGCCTACGTTGTTTAAATAGAAAATGTGCTTGCGCCCACCTGAGCACCCATGGTTGGTCTTAAAATGAGGTGTGGTCAGGCGCATTGTTGGCACATTGCTATGTTGAGGCAGATTGACCAACAAAAACCTGGTCTTAAGTCAATGGCGCAGTATTTTACTGTTATTTTAAGGGCGCATTATTAAGATAGTAATATGCGCCTACATAGGCAGGTGCACAATGCGCGATCTTTAAAAAAATACATCCGTTTCCTCTGCAGAGAAGTGTTCTTTCCTACTACTTGGCAAATCCGCCATTATAATAGCAATCCGCCAAGGTGCAAGCGCACCTGGCTTTGAAAGAGAATGGGAGATGACACTTTGATTGGTTTATTTCATTTTATGCCCAAAACACACCTATGATTAATTAAGAGACTAAGTACAACCCCTTTGAACCATGCACCTTACTTTAAGCTCAGATTATCCACCATTAAACTAGCAAAAGTGCATTTAGACACGCCCTAAATGCACTTGCGCCATGCGCTTTAGACCATGCGCTTAGCTCGTTAAAATATAGCCCAAAGTATGCCCAATTTATCCTCTTATATTGGCTCTCATAAAATAATCTGTAATCAGAGGCAGTAATATTAAGCTTGTGACAATATCAGTGGTCTCAATATCAAGGTCTGCACTAGCTATCTAACAGCATCATTTAAGTGAAAGTCTTTTTTAAAAAACGGTTTCGGTATTGTTGAGGTTTTGTGTGAAATGGCAAAAAAAGCTGAGTAAAACTCCTTGTACCACTTTGAAAAATTTGTCTAGTTTTGGCCAGGTGAAAATGTGGTAACTGATTGTTGCTGTACAAGATTTGGATTCTGGCAGAAGAACAGGTTCACTTGGAATAACCATTTACCAGCATGTGATAAGCACTTTATAGTTGAGATTCATAAAATTCAACAATTCATAGAACAGTTAGTATATGCTGGACATGCATTAAGCTTCAAATGGACAGAGAACAGTCTTTATAGTTGTTTCATTTCAACACTTCTAAATCTAATCACGTGAGGGTTCAATGAATGTCCACAGGCAAAACTAATTGGTTTTCCTGTGATTTATCCAGTGGAAGATAAACCCTCAGTTAGGGGACTTGGACTTCCATGCTTTTATTAAAACAAAGACAAATAGTATTTCATTAAACTCCACTGCAAGATAATTTGATGCAGTGGAGTTTAATGATTTTTCATAAAAATCAAGAAGGGACATTCTAGATTGGGTTAATTGTGTTTCTGCCCATGGCAGCTTCCTTTTAATTTTTCCAAATAACTAAATTTACCATATTAATATTGAACAATAGATATTCTTGGGCTCTGATCATGAAGCTTGCACCTTGAACATATTTTCCTCACATCACGTTGTGAATTCTTTAAACTCAAAACACTGCAGAACTGGTCATGTCAAAATAATGTATTGTTTGCAAATAAGATCGGCACTATGACTAAGGAAGCACCCTAAAGGGCTACACTTGAATGAAACACAATCCCAAAATGCACAAACACCTTTAATAATGAAGCTGAATAGAAACAAACGTGAGCCAACGGCATAGGCTGCTGGAAGTCCTGTTGTGTCTGCTGAAATGAATTTGGAAGAGTGGAGCTGAGTGTATTGGCCGAGACACAACAGCACTTTCAGCAAAAACCAATAAAACGTATCGAAGTCATCAAATCAAATCAATGCTTTCTCTGCTAGTGGCTAGAAGCAGCTGACCTCTGCTTTTCTCCTGTGAAGACTTAGCCAGTATTTGTTTACTAATTGTTCTATAGGTGTTATTAGCAGGGCGCTGTGACATTTGCTACTTCATCAGTAAGTTGCTGAGCTACACAGATAGATCTTAATAGCTTTGTCCCCTGGGTGGAGGAAAGAACGACTCACATCTAAGTAGCTGTCATCTGGGTTCTACCGCTCATCTACCATTGGCTGGGTCTCTGTTTGTATAGACCATGGCCATCTCTGGCTGTTAGCTAGGGAGGGATTCACTACTGGCTCACACATCAACTTCTTCCACATCCATGCAGACCAATCACCTCCTCATATTAAACAACTTCAGATATGATCTTTGCACTGGCAATGCCACTCATAAAAAGTAAGATTATTTCTTGATTCTGAGAGTATGTCTTAAACATAGAGAGCAAAGAGATAGAGAGAGAAAAAAGAAAGAAAGAGAGAGCACAAGCTCTCAAAGGCCAAGAGAAGCATACACACTGTCATACTCACATCCTCATGACGTTCGCATATAGGGCACAAGCAATAGATTCCATTGCGGAAAGGCCATCTAAAATAAACATTATTTAACTTTGGTCAAAAACTCTGAAGAGCACTTGAATGATAAAGACTGTTTGAAATTTGTATCATATTGTATGTCACAACCTGACAAAATGGAATAACTTCAAACACAAGCTACAGTATAACACACATTATAAAACTTTATTATTTATTATATTATTATTTTCTTTATTCTAAGGTGTCATGCTGGTCAGAAAATAAAGCATTTTTATTTTTTTTTAAACAAAGCTACACATTAAATGTTGAAGGTTCAAGGGACGTGCACATTGATACTATTTCAGATCACCCACAGTTCATAAGAGCATATTAAACCCACAGTTTATAAGTGCATGTTATCGTTTACACATTTGAGTGTCTGCAAATGGATTACCTTGTTGCTGGAGCAACCAGTAAATGTACAGAGGTCATGGTTTAAAGCTGTTATATAGCAGCCTGGGTCCATTTAGTTGTTCAGCCAATGATCTGTTTGCAGCAGAAGCAGCAAAAAAAAAAAAAGAAAAAATATAAGTGAGCGAATGGGCTGCTTTGAAAGAAAATAATAAGACAAACTCTGAGGCAGGAGCCTACGTCTAGTGCTGACCTTGGTGACAGAGCCTGCTGATATGTAATGAGCTATTATTTGGTGCAGTGCCTCATTTAGTTCCCCACACAGCGACAGGAAAACAGAATGAGCTGTGGTGTGCTTACGCACTTCAGACACTCTTCATTCAGGCAGGAACCAGCCTGAGAACACGGACAAAGCAATTTTAAAAACCGTCACTGTCCTCTTCATCGGTCCGTCTTTGTATCCCAGTGGAACACCCGGACCTGCTGCGTGTGACGAAATGTGGTGAAATTCCATGAGATTTCAACAAGGATTGATTTGTATGCTCGCAAATAAAAATGTCAAACGGTTCGCTGCGGCATCTGTGAAATCAGCCAACAGAACCATGTGTGAACAGGTGTTAATGTGTATTGGACAGTAACCTATGACTCCAAACTTGTGTCACCCCAGCAAGGAGGTTGCACCAATCAGACCTTTCAAAACTGAATTTTTCCTCACCATTTTCAGTGTCGCTGGGATGAGCACCTTTGTCTATTGCAACCTCAATCCATATTCTTCCCGGTACGACCTAATCGTTAATTTACACTAATGTGTCCTTTGAATTCTTATGCCTTTTGCAATCTGTCAAAATAATGGACATGACCAAATGCAGTTCTTGACCATGCTTGACAGATGTCCTACCAAGGTCCCTTAATCAGAATGGGTGAAGAATTTCCAGAATCAGTTCAATGCTTGCATTTAGGCTACTGGAAGATAATTTTTTTAGCGCAAGAACTGGTCATCAAGAGCTTAATGAAAGCTGGGTTTCCATGGCTGAGCAGCCGCACACACGCCTAAGATCACTATGCGCAATGCCACACGTTGACTGGAGCGGTATAAAGCGCACTGCCATTGGACTCTGGAGCAGTGGTAACACGTTCTCTGGGGTGATTAATCACACTTAATTCACGCAGTCTGACGGACAAATGTGGGTTTGGCAGAATGCATAGTGCCGATTGTACTGGCCTGAATAGTGGCAACTGTAAAGTTTGGTGGAGGAGGAATACTGGTCTGGAGCTGTTTTTCATGGTTTGGGCTAGTTCCAGTGAAGGGAAATCTTAATGGTACAGCATCCACTAACATTCTAGAGAATTGTGCACTTCCAACTTTGTGGCAACAGTGTGGGGAAGACACTTTCCTGTTTCAGCATGACAGTACCAATGTGCACTAAGCAAGGTCCATAAAGCCCTGACCTCTAACCCATCAAACACCATTGAGATGAATTGGAATTCCAACTGCGAGCTAGCCCTTACACTCAACATCAGTGCCCGACCTCACTAATGCTTTTTGACTGAATGGAAGTGAATCCCTGTAGTCGTGTTCCAAAAATCTACTGGAAAGCCTTCCCAGAAGAGTAGAGGCTGTTACAGCAGCAAAGGGGGGTCCAACTCCATATTAATGCCCATGTTTTTGGAATGAGATGTTCAACAAGTACATATGGGTTCGGGTTCGATGTTTAGGTGTCCACATACCTTTGGAAATGTAGTGTATGTGCCTTCAAATCAACTACGTTTGATTGACTGTCTTATGCGTGACAGTATTCTTTTGGTGCATTTAATTTGATCATCAACATCAAGAAATTAAATTTTTGTACGGTTGGATATATCACTGTCATTGTTATTGTTGCTGTTCTAATTAGTAATTCCCTCAAGTTATTCAAGTACTTACTTTAATTTTCTTTGCTGGCTAATGGTAGCTTTGACCAAGTTGAAAAGCAGCTAGGCTAGCTCTGCCATAAATAACATTTGCAGCAGTGTTAGCTTACAGTTAGCAAAATAATTATATTGGTTTGAAAGTGGCATCGGAATTCAGTGGATCCAATGCCATTTAAGAGAGAAATGAGTTTGGATAAAAACGTGACACAAACAGTTATGTGAGACTCCCATTCATTTTCTAAACAGACATACACTGCCTGGCCAAAAAAAAGTCGCCGTTTGGATTTTTTTAGGACAGTACCCACTGTACAAGCCTCTGGAGGCAGTGTTATGATCTGGGGTTGCTTCAGTTGGTCAGGTCTAGGCTCAGCGACGTTATGCGGCAATAAAATGAAGTCAGCTGAGTACCTGAATGTACTGAATGACCAGGCTATTCCATCAATGGATTTTTTCTTCCCTGACGGCACGGGCATATTCCATGACAACAATGCCAAGATTCATCGGGCTCAAATTGTGAAAGAGTGGTTCTGGGAGCATGAGGAATCATTTCCACACATGAATTTGACACCACATATTCCTGACCTTAACCCCATTGAAAGTCTTTGGGATGTGCTGGAGAAGACTTTACGGAGTGGTTCGACTCTCCCATCGTCAATACAAGAATGCAATTCTGAACGGAAATAAATGTTGTGACGTTGCATAAGGCTGCCGAAACAATGCCACGACAAATGCACGCCGTAATCAAAGCTAAAGACGGTCCCACGAAATATTAGAGTGGGCAACTTTTTTTTGGGCCAGGCAGTGATTTTGCTTTGATCTGAAAATCCATATATGGGTGCAGGTTTTGCTGTGCATTACATCAGATTTCTCAGGAACATACAATGCTAAGCATCCATAACTATGTGCTTATTCACATAGGATTCTTACCTGCTGGCAAAAGCACGGCAAGCTAAGTAGTTAGCTAAAGCAAGGGAACTGTAGAAAGACCTGCATGGTATGATGCTGAAGATGAAGCTGGCAGTGCAGCAATGCTCTGGAATTATAACTAACATTTGAGTGGAAACCGCCCTACATTTCAATGACTACTCACCTAGCTATGAAGCTAGTTAGCAAGGAAAAATGTGTTTAAGCTACAGCTACTGGAAGTGCGACATTTCCACAGTATGAATTGAACCAAATTTAACATGACTTTATTATTGGCTAGCTGCTAACTTGTGAGATGATAAAGCCAGCTATAGAGCCTTCTAAGCAACCTTCATAGCTAATAAAGCTACATACAAGGCTACTAAGTTAACAAACATACAGTAACTTGTACCATACTAGTTCGAATCAGTGCCCGTGCTACTGCACATATGGCATCCCCTGCACTCGCTGCATCCTTCCAGTTCCAGGGGTTGACCGGAACCAGAAGGATGCAGCGAGTGCAGAGGATGCCGCCTGTGCAGTTACACTGGCTCTAGCTTGAAGACATATGGTTTAATCTGTGCCGGATAATTTACGGGCACCATTTTAACTTTTAGAGCAGAAGTTGTGTGGGCAGGAGATGGGAGGGGTGCTCCTGTCATTCCTCTTCAGATAACCAAACAAAAAAACCCTGCAACACCCACCTAAAACTGATACGTAGGGGCTGTCCTATGTCTTTACACTTGGCTAAGTGTGCTTGGGTAGTTACACACTTTGGTGACGTACTGTGACGTGGAATGTAAATTTGCATATGGTGTGCATACTTATTGAGTGATTAAATGCCCAAGTGTGCTGGGCCTCACTTTTTGTGGTCCCTATTTCAAATAATGAATTGTAGTCACACCCCTATTAATAGCTAGTAATAGCTGTGCAAAGCTTGATGTGGGCTTGCTAACTACAGACAAATTAACTGAGCTGGCTAACGTTATATTCACATTAACAATTATTGTTACGGTCTCAAAAACCACTGGCTCTACCATGAGGCAGAAACATATTAATAGGATGCCACACCGAGTTAGAATAAACAAGCAAATGAATTTATTTAAAACACAAAAATACTCACAAATGATGAAGCAATAAGAGCAGGGAGGTCTGGCCAAAAAGAACAAAAGGAAGGAGAAGCCTGGGCCAACCACGCAGTGGGCCGTCGGACCCAGGACTTCTCCCTAAACTAACAAAACAGGGAAAAGACTAAACTACACCAATAAAGCCACGATAACTAGACTACCAGACCACCCTCCCCAAAAGAAAAAGGAAAAATAGGAAACTTGGACAAAAACACTAAAGGGGAAGAGGGACCAAACAAAAAGGAATGTTGCCAGCCAGGAGTCTCGCTCTCTACTCTCCACTGAGCCCTTTTGAAGGGAGGGGCACTACAGGTGCAATCAGCCCCTAATCATAGGCACCTGAGAGATGAGCGAGGGAGAGACAGACAAAGGTGAATAAAAGCAGAACAGGGGGAAGCGCGTAACTATTATGAATAAAGTATAAAGTTAGGCATCTGTGTACTTGGCCAAATCATAGTCCGTACATAGGAACTGGAGAGGGTAGGAGCGGTCAAGCAGTGAAGCCTATGTAGTAACGGGAAACAGCCTCTACTGTGCATGCTGAGTGAAAGAGAGCTTGCTCCCCAATGAATTCAATGTGGAAAAGGTGATTTAACAACCAGAAAACCTCATCAGTCAATTTTTGTGATCATAAATTTCATAATATTTCAGTTTGTGAAACAATGGTCCCAGACATTTTGGGAAAATATTTATTTAAAATTTACATATTTTATTACACAATTTCACAATCTCCTTTCATATGAAATGTAATGGTCATTAATCGAGTTTCAAAATACGATCGGGGAAGTTTTATTTTGCCCTTCTGATCTTCCCCATTCACTTTAATGGGAGCTCCAATGTTTTCCCTGCAACATGCTAAGTACAGGCTTACTTTCGGGGCTTTGTAAGCTGAAGATGTGCTTTTGGACCAGTCACAGTTATCTCCTTATTATTGCCTACACACTAACACTGATTTTGTGCGTTCATGAGAGTCGCCATCTTGTGCAAGGGCTGTCCCAGAACTGAGTGAGCCAAATTTTAGCAAGGGGGAGTGGCTGTTTGGTTCTCCGACGCTGTGTCCCAGCAGGTATTACATTGCTTAATGTCATTGCAAGAGTCGTTAAAGCATGGCAAAGCTAACCACATTTAAATACAATTTGACTGCCATGTCAGGCCTTTTCAAAAGACAATTATCATGGTCATCACAGTATTTTCACGTATTGTCTCAAATGATGCAAATTTTGTTGATTAATGTGTACTGATAACACCAATCTAAATTGCAGTAATCATTATTTGTAATGCAAATGTGGCAGTTCAAAGTAGTTCACTGTGCCCAACTGTTAAGTGATATTCTTTTAAGTGGTGATGATTTATTGTTGATAATAATTAATTCTTTGAAAATTCCAATCTAAAATTTCTGATTCGTTGGAGCAGACAAATGCGTGCGTCCCACACAAATACTGCTTTTTATGCGCCCTGTCGCCTCAATACCTGCCGTGGTTTGTAAGTGGCTCTTACGTAAGTGACACATAATTATGTGTAACTGGAAACAAAGGGGGAGTGATTAGGAGGTGAATTGGGACCAGGGGTTCCTGTCTAGTTTAATATGTTTTAATAGTCTATGGGCCAAATGCCGCTCTGGGGTGGTCTTAACGTAAGTGTGGATAAAGTACACATAAAGCACACTGCACTTTTGATTTTTCAAGAAATGGGACACACTTGCGCACTTACACTGAGCACTTGAACACACACATCCAAGTGTGCATGTATGATGAAGTGTGCATATTGGGTCAGCCTCTGATACTTGACTCAAACAACAATGAATTTGGCTCCCGATTCGCAACTCCCGATAAAAAAAAAGGCTGTCCTTGAATCGGTTGTGTCACGCGATTATACTGTATACTTTCACAGTCTTCACTTTGCATATATTATAAAAAGCTGTATTATGGAAAGATTGGCTATCCAAGGATCAATTTTTTTCTCCCTAAAATAAAATTTTCTCAATACCCTGTCATTTGCAACAACCCAAACTTTCTATAAACCAATACAGTAATATATGCCAATTGAATAAGGGGCATTTTGAACATAATTTTATCATCAAAATGTCTTACAGTTTTGTCAGCAGGTCTTGATTTTTAAAAAATATTACTGTAGCATTTTCAAATAGCACCACTCCAAAAAGTATCTGTAAGCCAATAGAGGTGTATTGAAAAAAGTGAATTTTTGGGTTGGAATGTCTTCACAAAATTTCATGTTTTGATAGTTGAAGTTCGATATTTATGACAGAGTAGGTCCTGAAGCAGCTCTGGTATGATTTGGTTGAAATTTTACTGTATCATATTCAAATAATACAACTCAATTAGCTGCTGTATGGCTCATTAGGACGAACCACGTGACCTCTGATCGAATCTGGACCATGCCAGTGCCAACTCCTTAGGGGTCCGCGTTTCATCGCGCTCTGGTGACCCCCACTGATCAGTCAGGGCACCTGTAGACTGCATGTCAAAGCTGTATATGGCCGGACTTCCTCCGACTCCACCCTATGCCAGCATAGCTGTAATCTGTGGTGTGAAAAAAACTTGTAGTGACACTGAGTGTTTCGGATGTCTGTACCCTCCGGAGTTGGCTGTGTGGTTTGCGCATGTTCACAGTTGCATTTGAAGATAATTGTACATTTGTTCCAAATGAGGGTGGGAACTGGATATTTTGCTTACTTGGGCAACATGAGGGCCTACTTTCATAGTCAAAGTGCAATTGTGGAACAATTGCTTTCATCACAGTTGTAAATGAGCTTGTTAAATTATCTATGGGTGTGTTGGAAGTTTGGTTACATTCTGGCTGCTTTGGTTTTTATTTAATATTTGTGTAGACCATAGTGAACTGGGAGATGCATGGTTCCTACATGGACAGATATGGCTCCTCATGCTAATGATTTTGTCAAGTTAGTCTATGGAGGAATATGTAGTGGGCATTAGCAGTTGGTGCATTTTCATCTTAGCCAGATATAAACCTAAAGTACTAATTTATTATCTGCAATTTGTTATTTTGTATTTTACCATGACAGTTTGTAGGCAATTTATGTTACCTTTTTTCCAAAATAAATTTGTGATATTAATTATTTTTAGATGAGAATTGTGTAAATTTAGACACCTACCTCTACCTCATGACATACAGTATTTTATTTATATATCTTTCTTTCTCAATTTTTAAAAAATGTATATTTTCTTTACATTAATTCGTTACGCCGGTGCTCATATTCAGAGTAACTTACTTGGCATTGTTGTTGTTGTGCCAGTGTATAGAATAAAATAGCCATGGTGATTTTCACACTTTCTCGGTTTTATGTGCTATTTGCACAAGAGGCATTGAAGAAACACAATGAGTAAAGTATTAAATATGTCCGTTCTGTATTTTTGGAGAAATATGCGTTATAAATTTATCGTCCTATTTTCAACCGGTTGAGAAAGTTGTCAACTTGGTGCGTCACGAACACAGTAACCACTCCCCTTTCCACGCCCCGTAAACCCATGGATAACTCGAGACCCATAGTTTGCGCCGCTGGCTTACGGGCAAGACAATGCAAATATTTGACTAACGTTAGGTTCACTTAAATTAGAGTGCCTTTTAAGGACTATTAGATTATTTCTGGTTATATTCATTTAGCTAGCTAATATTAACGTTAGCTAACTAGGTAGTTTTCTTTCATAAGGCAATGTTATCGATAACGTTAGCTAGCTAGTTTGCTTTTATGAGGACGTTATAGTTGTGCTTTTATCTTAACTTGGCTAGCTAGATAGCAAAAATTATAATTGGATATAAGTCAACGTACTTATCTTAGCTATCTATTGATACTTGATATACTACTAAGCTAGCTAGCTTGTGAAAAGTCTCCCAAAAAGAGCGCTTATCATGGGGGTAACTATGGTAACGGGGCACGGTCTGTCAATCATAGCTAACTGACAGTTCTCATTACCACGCCCAGACGGTTCGGGTGAACTTTTATAGTGGGAAATTTAGGCTTAGAAAAATACGTTTTAAAGTACATTGAAATGACTGAATAATAAAAAAATTATGCACATTTGTTTTGTTGTTGCCTAAAGACAACTGGGAAGTGTCACGTTCAACCACCATGTTACTCCTTTAAGCTATATATTTGTGTTTTGGCAGTCACTCACATGCAGTTGTGTTTAAATGCTCATTGCCAATCAATGCACCTTTAAAGTTTTACAGTTTTATGATTAGCAATTTGTGTCACCAGAAAAAGTATTTTAGCCCTTCTGGCTGAAAATGCCTTAAAACACAGTCAGTCAGTGTAACCATGAACTATTTTGTTAATTTTCACTGCTAAAATGACTTTTTTGTTCAGGAGAGAAATAACTCAATGAAGTTCTTATTTCCTTGCTATAATTTCCTTGTTATTTACAGAATTTCTGACTATATGTTCTCATAAGCTTACAGCCATCACCTAATGCAGTGCACTTCTATTTAATTACTTAATATATTATGCAGTATGTCTGCATAGTTAAATGTCACTAGTCTTCAAATTGTGTTGTGTTGATTCCCAGTGGGATCATAGCACTTTAGATCGCTTGGCTAATTGTATAATCCAAGTATAATTCCGTTTTGTCATTATCTTCTGGTGAAATTCACAGATTAAATATCACCAATGTAATACAATATGTTGCCATTTCAGATTACTTCTTTCTCCTTTTTATTGAAGTTATATATAGACACACTGCATAGTAAATATATCCATGGAAATGTGATGCTTAAAGTATGCCTCAAAGCTCTGTAAATTATAAAGAAATAATATTTAAGCCATCATATTTTTATATTTATTATATCACCATATATCATATTATACCTTTAGGGATCCTTGAGATCCTTGTTTTTAAGCTCAGTGTTTTCTGGCACATATGTGTGTTTTTATTATTGTAAGTTATGACTTTTAACTTTGGTGCACAATGAATTACCCATCAGTGACAACAGATGCTCATGTCCATCTAAAGCCAATATCGTCATGAAAATGTATTGTTACACATTTTTTATATGCGGACTGTACATATCTGCACCTCTGTACCAGAAATATTTGCAGGTGGGCGATTGTGGAGCGGAGGGCAGGGGAAGGGAAGATTGCGATCGCAAAACGAGAGGGGGGTGGGGGGTGGGTCCTTCCATTTTTGGGTGTACCAATCAAAAACTGGTTGTGCCTAGGACACCCAGTACACAGTTCAGCGGTGCCTGTAATATGCACATTGCATGTTACTGCTAAAGGTCCCTGGCCCAATATGTGACAAACTACTGTTTTATCTAGCTGTTCATAAGCAACTGTAATGAAGATGATATTTACCTTACTTTTCACAAAATGGAATCATTGAACTAATATTCCCCCACAAACACTGCCCTGGGATGTGCTTGTGACAACAGTCCTCAGCCACCTGGCTTGAAAGCTGTTTGGCTGGCTGCAACCTCTATATCAAAATGGAAATGCAGTGCATGTGATTAGTTGGACATGAAAAGCATGTTCCAGGTCCTCAAACTAAATGAAACCGGGTGATGACGGCCTGCTGTGCCCAATAAAATACTTTTCCTTGGGTTTGTTTTTGAGAGAAGAGCTGAAGGTGTTTCAAGCCTGCGTATTTATTTATTTATCGTCCTGGGTTTGGTCCTGTTTCTGTTTCTCAATCAGTACATCAAATTTTATTTATGTAGTGCACTTTCTTTCCATTTTCTCCCCAATTTAGTCGTTATACCAATTCCCCGTGTGAATCACGATCCTGGTCGATGCTCTATCCTCTGTTGGTCTGCGGAGGGTGTAGACTACCACATGCCTCCTCCGATACATGTGGAGTTCACCTTAGAGACATCAGAAAATCTTCATTCAGTTGCACAAATTGGGCTCTGCCGCACAAGTATGTTAAAACCAAGTGAATGCCTGTCCACAAAGTCCAATTGAATCTCTTGATCAACAGCGTCAAACGCAGCACTTAGATTAAGACGCACTAGTTCAGAAGCGCCCATACCACAGGTGGACAGTAGTTGTAGTCTCGTCAGAGGCAGTTCATGAAAATTCGTAAGATTTTTCAGCAATACTCATTTAAGCAACACAAAAGGATCCTTCTTGAGTTCGCTGTTTGGTTTTTTCCTTATGATTCATCATTGAGCTCATTGAAAGTTAGCAGTCTAGATATAGCTAGAGCAGCTGAGACTAACCAACCTAGTGGCGTCACAACCTAGCTTATTCCAAGACGGCTGCACCCTTGTGCTAGTAACTGCAAAAAAAAGCTAACTTTTGTTTATTTTTCATGTAAATACAAGGCAATTTCAGATTTGAAAGCAGGGCTATATCTTATCTAAGGTAAAGGCAAATGAACCGGAGTCATATTACTGAGTGCTTCCTGTCACCAATTTGATTAGTTTGATCAAATCAGTTTGTTTCTCTGTGAAGCAGGTCCAGGAATGCAGCAGATGACTAAGGGAATGAACAAGTGTAAGTCTGTATAACTGAAAATCTGGCTGCTGGCACAGCTCCGCCAGCACGACTGAAAGCAGCAGCCAAAAACTGCCTGGGAACACATTCTCTCTTTTCCACTGTTGCGGTACTTTCCACATCAAATTGAGCTGAAACAAAATTGTAATAACCACTTGCTGACAGGCACCCATTATATCTAGGCACAACTTTTCTGTGTAGCCAGTGATGCATCCTTTTAAAGCAGGATTTGAGCACACAAGCACAATGTTAAACAATTCATTCCAGCTGATGGCCTTCTGACCGTCACAGTGCAGGGACAAAGCAGCAAAGTGTTTGTTGATGACAGCAGGTGATAATATGGTCTGTAGACAAAGAATAAACCCAAAGACCACGTGTACATGCCTCACAAGAACAGAGTCTTCAAATCATGCATCCAACACGGTAAAATTATGAACTGAAATCAAATAACAGGTTTGATCCAAATTGCCTGCTGTCCTGGGGGCTCAAAAAAAGAGGGGAGACATAGATAAAGGCAAAGAAAGGTGAGAGTATTGATACATGTTTACATTTTAGGTTACTGGGAGATTTCAAGTTTCTGTGTCTAACATTGCTTATTTTAAGTGCAAATACAATGCTGTGTTCCTGATATATGGATGCGTAGTGTGCACTGGTATTGGAAATTTTTTAAACCAAGTACGTATAAGTACAGTAGAGGCTTGGGGACTTGGCTCCCCCTCCACTCTTTCTGTGTAAATACCCTCGGAAAAAGCAGCACAGATAAAGCTTTCACACCTCTTTCAGGGTGTGAAAAGTTTCTTATTTCTAAACTTGTAAGCTGTTCCTCAAAATTGCAATGTTAATAGAGGGGTAGAAAGGGCAGTCCTTTCATCAAGAACATGGACTGTGCTGAGACACCAGCAAATGTGCTCTTCCCTGCATTTCTCCTTCTGCAAGCACTCATTCAAATAGCTTTCTCTCCAAAGAACTACATCTCTTAGTCAATTAGCATAATTGGCTCTCACAGCTGAGGGTTCACTTTGGATACATTAGGCCCCTGAAAAAAAGGCCCACTGCAGATTTTAATTGCAAGGCATCTCTGCGACCAGAGACGTGTCATTACCCACAGGCCCCACAGTGGGGACCGTACCATGCTAGCTGATGCTGATGCTGACACTGTTCTGTCACTTATATAAAAGCTTCTTGGTCCCATCTTTGTGTAAGGTGAAAAGATATATAAGCACACCAATGAAAATGCTGAATTTGGTGTATCCTTGATCTATTGCAATGGTCTGCTCTGTTGTTGTGAAGCTTACCATCACCTGGCCTTGACCTAAGTGAATGAAATCTATATGTGGCAGCTAAAATAATATGTAGTACATTCGTTTTTTTGCCTGACAGCTGTCAGAGTTCAGTGGAGCAGCATGAGCCCAGGCGACAAGCCATCAGCAACATGGTGTGCGAAACACGGTATGCTTCTGGTCTGATTGGCAGCACCAATGTTGAAATGACGTACTGAGACTCTGCACCCAGTGAGCAGACCCTCTGAGACAATTACAGCAATTAGTGCAAATTCAGGCCTGGAGTAATGATGATTATAGAAGGTTCTGGCCATAACCCTGTCGCCAAATTACTATTTTACCTTTGATTTTCATTTTACTTTTCTGTGAAATTTCTGATGGGCTAAGGTTTATTATTTAATGAGGTGTGTCCTCTGCAAGGAATGATGGTAACTGAAGAAATATCAGCATTTTTATTCTTACAAACACGCAGTGAAAATGTGCATTAAGCTTTTAGACAGTATAACTCTGCCTACAGTCATAGGAGTGTATTATTTTTTAAATATAATTGTATAGGATTGGAGAAATATACTCACACAAGGCCAACATGAAATAAAAAATGAAAGTTGTTTTTGGCAACTTTTTGAATATCCATTTTTAAAATTGGCTAATTTGGAATGCTTTGTTATAAGCCTGTTTTTCTGCACCCGCTTCTGTTAATTCAGGAGGGCACAAATTAGAGCATGCATCCTTGAAAATGTGTGCATTGGCGTTCTATGCAGTTCACTAGTTGAGCTGCTTGGTTAATGTGCTGGTGGATTGCATGTCATACACAACTGGTTCCTGCAGATCATGGTCACCCTATCAACGAGAGGAGCTGATATCCTCCTGAGAAATGAAGTGAAAATGTTTAATTTTTATTGAATGCACAGTAGAATATATGGCTCTTGAGGTTAAGACCAGAGACTTATGTTCCCTCTACAGGGGACCAAAATGAATTGGCACGTCTTTGGTGGATATGAACGATGAGAAATGGCGTGTTGTTCTTCCAATTATTACCTCTCTCCCCATTGTACCCTATTGCCAATCATTCATTGCCCCATGGGCCACCAAGTATCATTTTTTTAACAGCATAATAAATGTTTTAACATTATACCTTTATGCGTTTTTAATGTCAGTATTAATTCACACAATTCATATGAAAAAGGTATTCTTACCATGTATTGCTGTTATTTGGTCTCCAGCTAGGAGATTTGTTCAGATATTTGGAAACAGTTTTTTCTCTCTCAACCCCAAAAGGTAGAAAGTAGAACGTCTAATGAATCATTGGAGTTCAAAAGAATATTGGTTTGAGGAAATTTATTGTTGAAATGCTTACTGACTCCATTGTCTTGCTATGATTTTTAAAAGAGTGGGAAAGGAAATAGCATTTAAAAAGGCACTAAAATGTGTTTACATGCCTGTGACTCATGGGACAAGACCACAACTCTGAATGATTTGTATTTTTAATTTGATGTGTGTACAGAATGGTTTTGCAGAGAAAAGAGCTTTGGAACCAGATGACTTACAGCAACACAGAGCCCTATGTTTCCCCATTGTGTTCATGCAGGTATCATGGTTGGAATACTTCAAATCATTTCTTGGTGGCAGGAGATTGGTAGTTAACTATCTAATAATGAGAACTGGCTGACATGGGGAGCACACCGTTAAGTCCTGATGAGGCTGTGTGCTTTTTCATCTGGAAATAATTTGAGTAATCTCTGCTCATTAACCGACTCACAACCAGGTGAACTCTGGCCGCCAGGCTCTGCTCTGCTCTGCCTGTCCTTTTATCTTTCCATTTCAGGCTGGCTGTGGCATGAGTGTGGCGCTTCCTTTTGGCCGATATGGTCTTTCAGCACTTCAGAGGTGGTGCCAGTGTTCTTCCTGTGCAATTGCTAATAAAAGTCCCATCACTCCTCACGATTCATTGTAGATGAGTGTCACATGCAGTCATTTGCTACCCTGGGTCTGCCTCGTCTTTCACCTCCTGTCCTCTGCTAGCGCAGGGTGGCCCTTTCACCTCGTGAGCTGTTTTCTGTGGAAATATGAGCACCTGTACACTTTCTAACTGTTATTTGAAAGTAGGTCGCTCATTCTGCTGTGCTCAAATGCATCTGCTATCAATACAGGCATTGGCCGGCCTACAGAATGCACTCCATACATACGCACTCAGACCATTCATCTCCTGCTCTTCAGAGTAGCAGAATTATTTAGAGGTGAAACTGAATAACAAAGGAGCAGACAGCTTAGTAAAATTTGTCACAGTGTGGATTTCTCCTGTATAAATATTTGATATTGCGCCACTAAATACACTTCCAACACACCGCCAACGCCTCCGAAGGAACACTGTTGTTCTCTGGTAGTTGAATCTATTGATCATTATATTAAGGAAAACTACCTAAGGTGACAGTATTATAAGCAATGTTCAAAATATGCAGGTTTATAGACATTGAGAAATTATTTAATGGGACACTCTATGACTAACAATAAATTTTGTTTTTGGTACGTCAAAGAACATATTCAGCTTGAGAAGAAATAAAGCTTCTACAGATCAACACAGGTGATGTTTTGTTAGTAGCTGCAAAAAACTAAGGAACAGCCACTGGTGCTGTAGAACAGCAGCAGAATTGCTGTACATGTGTAGATGGGTAATGTGGTTTCTGAAGTGCTTTGTACACAATAAAATGTTCAGTGTTAAATTAACTATTACAGTATACTACACGCGGTCCCTATTGCATTCATTTAAACTATTTTAGAGTTCAGTTAGCACTGGACATTGTACTGTTTGCTGTAGATAATTTGGAGTAAAGACACATTAGATCAGGTGATAAATGAGAACATTTTAGATTACTAGCTCATGCTAGCTTCTTTTCACCTCAGCTATTAATTCCTCTGTCAGTCACAAATGTCTTTTAAGCCCCAGTCTGGTGTGCTGTAGTTTTACAAGTTAAATTATAAATGAGGAAGTAGAATAAATATATAAAAGGGGGATGTAGTTTTTTCAATCAGATAGAATTCATTTCTGAACGAAAATATTGCAAAAAGGCAATTGTCAAAGCAGCTTAATAAAACATGCAGAATTCCATATACATAACACCACAGTAAACAACAATAACAGTTTTAATTGATGACAGATCATCAGGTTTCAATCACAGTTATTCAGACCTTGTTTACTTGTATGCAGAAAATGGAAACAATCTTTAAAAAATTTTCTGTTTAGTTTGTAAAATGTCTTTCCCTTGGACAGAACTATGGCACCTGAAGTTAACATGAAAATTAATTAATATTTCTTGATGGGGGTTTGGGGGGGGGGGGGTTCTCTTAAAATCTAACCATGTTTAGCCGGACACCATTTAATCTATGTAGGACAGTTTTCCCACTTGCAGTTCATCATCCCTAAGCAGGAGCTTGATAGAGCCTTCTTGTCATTTATCACACTGACCCCAGTAATCTATATCATTTGGCAATATGAAGCACAAACAATGATTGACAGCAGTGTTTTCAAACTGTTACATGCTGCTTTAATTCATGGAACCCCAAACATGCACCAGATATTTTTAGATTTTAGCAGTTACGTTTTTTTTTCTTAGATATGGAAATAGGTCTACACATAAAAAGTATAATAACATTACTGCCACAAAAATCCTTAGATAAGCTACAATGCTGCAGACGATTTTACTGTTATGATTACTCTTATGAAAGTAGGCTAAAATCGATGAACTCAAATGAAATAAAAATTCTTAATGCAGACTATGCAGGACTTTATACTTGAAAATACTGTAAAATAACCATGCTAAGGCATATCTATGATGCACTGGCAATCTATGTCTTTACTTAGTTTCACCAAATTACTGTACCATTTACCTGTATTTGTCATTCACATAAAATGTATTCAGAACATTTCTGGGCGTGGCACTATTTTTTGTGTGGGGAGAGGTGAGTGTGGTTACAGAGCCTGTGGTTTGGGATCAGATTCCAGCAAATGCTTGTTGCTTGTTAGCTGCAGCAATGACATATGCTAAGAAGCCTAGATACAGCGAAGCAAAAAGACAAACTGACAGGACTTTGGCTTGACATTGACATTCCGCCCATGTTACATTCCTTCCGTTATCTGGTGTATTATGGTGTATTGTGGAAACTAATTGTTTTAGGGGGATCACAGCTGACCACTAATTGTATTATTAGTTAGGTGATTGCAACAATCCAATGCCAACAGTGCTTCATGGGGATTTAGATGGTAATGCAAGTTGAAATCATTTTGGCTCACATGCCCTAGGTAAACTGGTGTTCCTAGTCATGAGGCAATGGAGTGTGCAGATATGCACAATGAAATCTCTAACATCAGATTTTCTCTTTGTGTTTTTGCAAAGGTGTAGTTAATAGAATGATTTTCACAGACCTAAAGAGCTGTCTGTTCTACGATATGTACTTGTTCGCTACAACACTACAGAACATGAAATACAACCTCGCTGAAGTGGAATTTATTTTAAACCACCTTCTCTTCTCTGCAACTTCCATAACTGTGTCGTATGTATGCCATATCAGCCTAACTATGGGAGATTTTCTGATACCCACGCTTTCCTATCAAGCTTGGCTTTTGTGTGTTTTAGTTGCTGTGTAATTGTATATTGGTAAAGCTGTGTGCTGTACAGACAACTGTGACAACTCCTGTAATTATGAATAGCCTCTGCTGCTAAAAACATCAAAAGTGAAATTATGTAGAGCTAGCAACAGAGTCTAACTAGAACAGAAGCTTAAATGCTGTTCAGTGCCATTCACCCTCACTCTGGAAAAATGGTTTGGTGCCTTGTATAAATGTAAAAGTAAATGAGCTTCATTAGTCACTCACATTAGACTCACTCCAAAAGTGTGTTGCAGAAATACCAGAAGTGAAACAAAGAGCCTTAACACCAAGACCAATCTGGGTATAATTACACAGAGAAAACAAATCAAGTAAGCTTGATGAATTTGTATTAGTGCATGTGCAAATTGTATAGTTTTCGAAGGGAGAGATCAAGCGCTAACATCTTTTAAAATTATAATAGCATGGCTTTGTTTCACATGTATGCATGTGTGAATAATTAAATATCTCAGATGTAACAGACACATGCCAAAATGCCCCCAAAATTTGTGTGTATTGGCCAATTAAAAATGAAAATACAGCTGCAGGGCGGCTGTATAGCAGCAATGAGGGGGGTTCCACTGCAATGCCGAAAAGTTATTCAATTCAATACTATTCAAGTTTCAATACCGATTCATTATCAATAATGAAAAATACTGTAGCGATTTCAGTGACAGACCAGGAAAATCAACTCCGAGCTGTTTTGCTTTTTTATTAACCGTGCAGATTTAAACATGCATGTGGGCTTCCAGGCTGCGTGTGTAATGCTTTTTTATTCCTTAGAGTGCTGTGAAGAAGTATTTGCCCCCTTGCTGATTTCCACCTTTATTGCCTGTGTCAAACTGAATGGAACTTTAGACAAAAGGCTTTTGTGTATTACATTACATTACATTACAGGCATTTAGCAGACGCTCTTATCCAGAGCGACTTACACAACTTTTTACATAGAATTTTACATTGTATCCATTTGTACAGCTGGATATATACTGAAGCAATGCAGGTTAAGTACCTTGCTCAAGGGTACAACAGCAGTGTCCTTACCCGGGAATCGAACCTGCGACCTTTCGGTTACAAGCCCAGTTCCTTACCCACTGTGCTACACTCCGTCCTCTCCATTAGATCGTTGTTTTGCTGCATAACCCAATTACACTTCAGCTTCAGCTCATGGACAGATGATCAGGATACTGTCCTTAAGAATTTCTGGTACAGAGCACAATTCATGGTTCTTTCAATAATGGCAAGTTGTCCAGGTCCCGAGGCAGCAAAGCATCCCCACACCATCACACTACCACCACAATGTTTGTTTGTTGGTATGATGTTCTTATTGTGAAATGCTTTGTTTGGTGTACGCCAGACATGCTGGGACCTGTGTCATCCAAAAAGTTCCACTTTTGACTGGTCTGTCCATAGAACATTATCCCAAAAGTCTTGGGTATCATCCAGGTGCATTTTTTGCAAATATGAGACAAGCATTGATGTTTACCTTGGTTAGCAGTGGTTTCTGCCTTGCTACTCTCCCAGGAATCCCATTTTTACCTAGTCTCATTTCTTACTGAGTCATGAACACAGACCTTAGCTGAGGCAAGAGAGGCCTGTAGTTTTTTAGATTTTTTTAGTCTTCTGGGATTTTTTGTAAATTCCTGGATGAGTTGTCGCTGCATACTTGGAGAAACGTTCCAAGTGTTCTCCATTTGGAGATAATTCAGAGTCCCAAAGATTTAGAAAAGCCTATGTAACCTTTTCCAGGCTGATGCAGTATATTTTTTAAAAAGTTTTGTCCTGTCTCTCCTGGAATTTCCTTTGATCATGGCATAGTGTGCCTGTGGAAACTTTGTGGTGAGTACTTCACTCTGATGGTAAGGTTCAATATGAGTGAGGTTTAGATTCAACAGTCAATCAAGCCTGTGTGTGTTCAATCAGCTGAAACTAATTAACAATTAAATTAGGTTAATTGGTTGATTGAGCAATTGGGCAATCGCTTTTTCACGTGGATGATATGGGTGTTTAATAACTTTTTAAATTAAATAATAATTTAATGTGTTTTGTATTTACTCAGTTTCCCTGTCTAATATCACATTTTGTCTAAAGATCTGAAACCATTCAATGTGACAAGGGGGAAAATACCTTTTCATGGCACTGTACATGTGGCCCTTTATCACTAGCACAAATTACAGTGAACTCTAACAAGCTATTCTTGAGCCCAATGCTAGAATAGTTGTTCATAAACAAGGAAGTGTTACACGTATGCATCAACTACACAAGACCTGGTGGCTAGCTGACTTGCTATTGGCCACTATACTACCCCCTTTTGAAAAACCTTGCAGCTGTCTCATTGCAGGCCCGTTTTACTGCAGCCCCCTCTCTCACGAATTCCTGCTGCCAGGCAGGTGGGCATCATGGGAGCGCAGTCCCGTCCCACTCATGACAACTGCAGACTGCTTCTGGGGGGCGATGACTGTAGGCTGCTGCTGCCATTGGGGTACCAGAGCTGCTGGAGTGGCACCCTCATCCTGTTCCCTGACCCCTTCTTCGCTGTGCAGGTGTCACAGCGGCAGTAGCTTTCCACATCTCTTCTGCACCGGCCCCAGTACAACTCCTGGTGGAGTCAGTGCAGAGTCTTACTAACTCTGCAGTGGCTCACCCCTGGTGCCCCATGGACACATTGCTGCACTCTGGACTGTAGACTCTGCAGCACCACTAGCTGCAGCAGTGCCCACCCTGGGGTCCCACTGCTTCCTGTACAGCAGCCCCATGTGCAGCGTCAGGAAGTTCCACTGGCTCACCAGCACCTTCACCCCTATAGGGAAAGCAGACGGACAAGACTTGACAGGCCGTCGGCCTTCCCTCACCCACTGGAGCACCAGACCCACTTCCAAGTCCTCTTTCTGAGCCAGCAAAAA
Organism: Anguilla anguilla; assembly: GCF_013347855.1. NCBI lineage: Eukaryota > Metazoa > Chordata > Actinopteri > Anguilliformes > Anguillidae > Anguilla > Anguilla anguilla. The sequence goes on along the minus strand of NC_049203.1, from coordinate 34,222,746 downwards.
CTGACCCAGCTGCATATCTTCTAGAGTGAAGGCAGCAGTGGCTGCAGCTGCTCGTTTGGGAGCAGGTTCAGGCTCGAGGGTGGTCTTTGGCTCAGGAGCAGTCTCAGGCTCAAGGGCAGTTTCCTGTTCTCTTCTCCGATCCTCCCTCCATTCTGCAAGCTCACCGTAGTGGCACTGCCTACTGGCACAGTGATGGCGTGACAGGCTTTCAGTATTGATGTTCTTCTTACCCAGGCAGTGCTCAAGGATGAAGTGGTAGTTTTGTAATAGCTCAATCCAACAAGCTAATTGCCACTCCAGCTCTTTGTACCTCAACAGTAATTGCAGCACAGCATTGCCTACATTACTAGCATAAGTGCCTAAAATGAACAGTTTGTAGGACCGGTAGGACTGGGGCAGTGACCAGGGCAGTCTGGAGACCCTACTGCTGTCCACACAGTTGTTCAGTTGCTTGCTCTGCACACTGTGCCACCACTGTTGCCAGAAGAGGGTTGGGGCAGAGGTCGGCTATTGAGGAAGGCAAACCGCTTGGCTGTCTTAATTATCACCCCAGCAGTGGTCTGTCCATCTAAAGCTAAAATACACAGGTCAGTATCTTCAGCTTGAACAAACTCTTGCTCAACTCAGCTCAACAAACTGTTTGGCCTAGGCGCAAGGGTAGCTTACAGCGGGCAAGCATGTTCACTGTATGACCAGTTATTGTCCCTAACTTAATGTCCGTGGCTACCCATGGCATGCTACATGCCAAGAGTTCCGGTTGAATTCAACTAATAGTAGAACCCATGTCAATCAGCAAAGTTGCTGGTGTGCCAGCTGCCTCACAACACACTTAAATGCTATTTTTGTTGCAGCCCAAGTGGCACCCCTTTTGTTCTCAGGGCGTTCCTGCCCACAGACTGACTGCTGCTGCCATTCATTGTCATCCCTCAGCTTCCAGTTACACTCTGTCTTCAGATGGCCTTTCTTGCCACACTGCCAGCACCAGATATTACAATGTATGTCATAGAGTCGTCATTGCCTGGGCCGGAACTGAGGTCACTTCCTGCCCACCCCTTTCTTTTGAGCAGAATGCTCTGCAAATTGTCAGAAGAGTGCTGCTGCTTTACTTGTTGCACCGGATTGCCTCAAAGTCCTCAGTCTGTCCCAGTGTCTCACTCAGGTTGCCTGGACAAGAAATGCAAACCTGCTGCCTCAAAGGACAGGCCGTCTCTCGCCGGGGGGCTGAATTATGGATAGGCTGGCCAGATTAACCGCTGCATGTCTGCAGCATACAGGCCTGCGACTTCTTAGGCCCATTATGCGACAATGGGAGTCACTTAATGGTAGTTAAGGAGTCGACTCCAACGACTCTCAACATTGGAGTCCGAGTCAAATCCAAAAATCCTGGAGTCATAAATCACTATACACACGTTATGAGTGTACTCCCTCTGTTGGCTGTGCTCATGCACTGCAGAGTAACCCTTCCCTTGCATGGAATATTACAAGAAGCAATTTTTAAAAAATTGAAAATTCTAAATGGTGGCCAATGATTATAGACAGAGCTTATGGGTCCTAGAGGCAATAATGTCAATGATGAGTTGATACACCAATGCACCAAGTTTGACTACTCTTGGAAACAGGGTTGAGAGGGTTTGCCGGACAGGGATAGAAGTGAGGACAGGGAAGCCATGATCAGCTAGCAGAGTGCTTTAACAAGCAGAAAATTGGCTGTGGCATGGAGACATTCTGTGGCATGCAAACCCAGGTTGCTGGGGATGTGCAGTAAGGCCTAGCAGACTGCAGAGAGTGCTGCAGCATGGATCAGCAAGAGGTCAGGAAAGAGAAGAAAGACTGCTCACTTGCCAGAACAGTGGCCATAAAGAAACAAGGCAGCTGGACTCACTCTGGGAGGGTGTGTGGGTAGGACTTCTCACCATTCAGTACTTGCAGAAAAAAAGATAGGAACTAGTTCAAGATAAGTTCTTCTGTGTATGGTGTGCTGCCCACATCAATTAATCTCCACCCATGGGGCATAGCAGAGGGGTCCAGTTGCTCCCATAGTAAACCAGCAAATCATCATCAAGCTGACTATACCAAGGAAAGGAAAGGATTGAAGAGGTGCATAAGCACAAGCTGAAGAATTAGTCTCTCTTGTGTTAAAGCTGAGAAAAAGCTGAGACTGAAATATGCGACTGGAGGTCAGTTGCAGGGGCTTCACAGCTCAGTCCCAGTGGTGAGTGATGGGGCTCCTTGGCATCAGTTGTAACGTGAGGATGAAGCTGGTGCAGGAGGTTGACAGAGAAGTGGAGGATGCATGTTGGATCTGGTTAAAGAGGCAAGAGCATTGGCAGAGACAAGCCACTGAAGCGGGGCCAGGGTACAGCTGAGATGGGATCTATGGGATCTTTTCTATGATGGAAGTCAGACAGTAACTAAATAAAACTGGCCTTTGTTGACAAAAACAAAGATGAAATGTACTAACATTATCTTCAACAAAAAAAGAAAATGTCATCAATGGATGATTGGACAGTCAAATTGTATTAAACAAAATAAAACAAAAATTCTGTACAATGCATCATAAATATATGACAAGAGGAGCCAGTCAGAAAGTATGAAAGCAAAGCTTGGCTCACCATGTGAGTATCTTTCATCCAGTCATTATCATGCATGCTGTGGTGCAGAGTTTAAAAGATGTTGGTGCACACATAAGATTGGATAACAGGGAACAGGCACTGAGATCTGGCAGGTAAATATGAATGCATGACTTACCATGTCCCTGCCCGGGCTTGTTTTCGGGAGAAAGAAGAGAAGTGATATAACTTTAGATATGACTCCAAGGGGTGGAAAAAATGCAATGTAAACCACGTGTACTTATATATAGTCTTCGTCTGTCACAAGTGACAATGGATAGTGCACTGAGTGATGGTGTGGGGATCAAAGTACAGAGAGTGATGTAGAGCAGTATCTGCGGTGACTGAACTGACTAATTCTTGAGTGGCAGTCTTTGTAACAGTCAGCACAGATGAAATTAGTTCGATGTTGTCGCTGTTGTTAGCTGCTCTTTTATTTTGATATTTTCACTGCATGGAGGATTGTTCTTTTATTTTCAACATGAAGAATACCTTCCACAGTGTGTTGCAAACATCGACAGTCATTCGCAACTGATTCCCAAGATGTAGTAGGAAATTCTGTGGAAGTACAATCACTTTTGCATACATCCCTGGAGATGTATCATCCCCAAAGATGAGGATGGCTGATGGGATGGGAGTCCTGGAGGCTAATGTCCTGTACAGCAGTGACTTTTGGATGCAAGAGTCATCCATTCTTCTAATATGGCCAATCCAGTGAAGATGCCTTTGGCTAAGAGAGGCACGCATACAGTACTGTGGAGGCCTTATCATTTTAGGTCTAATGTCTCCTTTTGTTGCCAGGAGATGCCCAAGATGTGTTGAAGACAATGCCAATGGAAAATGTTGAGCATTTCTTCATGTCTGGCATGCCATCCAGTTTTCACTGGCATAGAGAAGTGTACTTAGAACACAAGCTTGATAAACTGTCAGCTTAGTGTCACTCAAAAGGTTTTTGTTTTCCCACACCTGCAGCATCGTCAGCATAGCTCTTTGATGGTGAGATGACAGATCTTAGTCTTTGCATGGAGGTGGGCAACACTGAATAAGCCACTGTCTGTTCTTGAGTGCAAGAGGAAAATTCCACCTGAACTAGATCCAAATGCATGATTGAGACAGAGTGAGAAGAAGGTGGAGAATAATGTGGAGGCAACTACACATCCCTGCTTCACTCCACTGCTGATTGGAAAGGCTTCAGATGATTCTCCACAGAAGTCCACAGTCCCTTTGGTATTGCTGGACTTCAGCAGCTTCAGAACTCTTCATGAGTTTGAATAACCCACTTCTGCCGACAGTGTCAAAGGCCTTTGTGAGGTCAACAAAGCGATGAAAAGAGTTTTTCTTGTGTTCTGCTTTTTTCCTGAATGGTTGGCCTGACTGTTATCAAGGGTAAACCCGGTTTGCATGGATCTGCAACCTTTGGAGAAGAACTTTTTTGTTTTACCTTTATTTAACCAGGCAGGTAATTTAAATACAGATTCTTAAGAACCAGGCAAGGACTTTATCAGCAATGCTCAGGAGGAATATTCCATGATAAGCATTGCAATCACTGTGATCACCTTTGTTCTTGAATAGGATAACAACCTTTGAGTCCCACATATCCTGTGATATTTTGCCTTCTGGTAGAGGCATAAAAGCTTTTGTGGGTGTTGTAACAAGACAGTTTTGTCTTGCTTGATGATTTCCAGCTGTATGGAGGTACTGCCAGTATGGAGTTACTGCCAAGTCATCAGTTGCTTTCTCCAGGTCAAGTAGTGACAGAGAAATGTCAAGTTCATTCATAACAGGGAGATTCGGGATGGTATTGAGTGCTTCTTCAGATATTACATTCTCAGTGGAGTATCTTGAGATAATGCAGTTGAGATAATGCTCTCTCCAACACTCCAGTTGATCTTTACAGTCAGTTATTATGGCACCTGTCTTTGTTTTAAGGTACTGTCGTGATTGCAGTGGGACCCACTGCTTGTTTGATGCCTTCTTACATATCTGCAGTGTTGCTTATATCAGCGGTCTGTTGAATTTTGCTGGTAAGATCGAGCCAGTATCTGTTAGCCCCCTGGTAGGAAGTACACTGGGCTGTTCTTTGGGCTGTACGAAGATAGCTGAGGGTATCTCTATGGGGATTTGTTCGTAGAGAACCAGTGCTGCTCACTTCGCTTCCATCACAGGTCCTATTTCTTGAAAACTTGCTTCAAACCTGTCCACATAGTTGTTGCTGTGAGACGGGAGGGATATGTGATGTGTTCATCAGTGCTGAGAGGTTCTTGCTGTTATTTTAAGCAAATTGAGTGTGCGTGCTATCAGTCTTCATCAGGCATGTGAGCATAATGATATTTCTTTGGCCTTAGTGTGGCTTTGCAGGATACCAACAGGTAGTTTGTGTCACAGTCCACATTACAATAGGTCTGCGTAATGCCGACGGAGCTGTGATGTTCCTTTCTTATGATGACTAGATCTAGTTGGTGCCAGGGACCTGATCTAGGTTGCATCCATGATGTTTTATGTTGTTGGGTGGAGAAGACATTGATGATGCAAAGGTTGTGTTCAAAAGGAGCTCAAGGAGTCTGTCTATTTTTTTCCCAGTAGCATGGGGACCAAGGAAGATGGGCTAAGACTTGGAGACCATCTTAGCCTGTGATGTTTAAGTCACCAAGAATAAAATTTGTACTTGTTTTGGGATGTTCAATTCAATTCAATTCAATAGCGAATGGTCACAAAGAAACTTTACAGAGTAGCAAGGCAAGAGCAAAAAAAAAGCAAAAAGAGCAAACAGAGCAAACACCAGGCCTGAACGCCCAAATAGCAAGTACATAAGGAAAAAAGCCCCATGTTGTCAAGATAGAATCTAGTTAATTGGGGAAAAGATCTTTGGTATCTGGGTTAGTACTTATTGTTGGAGCACTAAAATGTTAATTGGTCTTATGTAGGTGTTTACGCAGATATTCAGTAGCCTCTCTGAACCGCCTCAAGGAGGTTGCACCATTGCAAGAAAATTGTTCCTGACTGCAAATCCTACACCATATTCCCACTTTTTGATTTTCCGTGCCAAACGTGTAGTTACTTTCTTTGATGGATCCAGTATCAGCAAGCCATGTTTCCTGAAGTTCAACAATTCACTTTTAACCAGAGGAGTGCAGCATCCATCATACCTGTCTTTCTAGGACATTTTATTTTGTGGATGTTGCTGCTTAATCCATAGTCATCCAGGAGAAAACATTTCAGGTTGTTGGGTGCACTGTATGGTTTTTGGTTTTTTATTTGTGGTTGGTTATATATGATTTTTATTCCGTTTATTTTGTTTGTCAGGTATACATGTTTATGATTTGCAGTTCAGGTAGGTGATCCCTCAGATACTCAGTTTAGGAAGGATTAGGGTTGCCAGACCAGGAATGTTCTGTTCTGAAATTATTTGTACAGGTCCAGTTTGGGGTCCAAACCAGAAAATGTAATGTGAATTACAATGTAAAATGAATTGTAATAAATTAGTGTGTCAGTGACAGTGACTGTCCAATAGAATGGTCACCCAGTCCAACATCAGGTCTGAGAGTGACCCCAGCCAAAACTACTTTTAATCAAAATTACAAGTAGCAACTTGTAATTTAGTGGAGCACTAATTGCTTACGATTAGGATAAATATCAAGAATCTCTGACTGATGCGCGGACTTCAAGACTTCAGCTGACTGAAATTGATTGATTGATTTAAAATTCAAAAAATATTTAATTTATATTGCATTTATTTTTTGACCAATCACTTATTTTTTTCATAAACTCTGTTCAGACTAACAACACATACCAAATCTGTCATCATTTGGACTTACTGTTCATGAGAGTCTTTTGGTATTTAAAAAAATTCTAATCGGCAACTACAAATTATAGCTGGAGCTTATGGGCCCTAGAGGCAAAGATGTCAAGCATGAGGAGATGCACCGACATACAAAATTTGACAATTCTAGGATGAATGGGATGGCAGGACTGAGGGTTTGACTTTGGGACCTGATAATAGCACCCCCTAATGGTTAACTCATGCCACTTATTTTGTCCAGGTTGCACGTGGACTGTGCTAATTACGTGTCAAAATGCACAAAGTTACCAATGTTTGGTGAAGTTATTGGGCAAAATAGGGGATAAAAATAGTAATAGGAACTTCAGCAAATACAAAAAGTTTGCCCTGATTTTTAATTAAAAAAATGTATTTGTAGTGGAACCCTAAAAAGGTTCATCTGCTAAATGCCTGTAATGTAATGTAATGTAATCTAAATACCAGTATGATTTTAAAGGCTGACTGTTTCACCCATGTACCAGTTCACATGAAGTGAATGAAGATAAGGTAAATCGTGTTTCTCACATGTCTTATACGCCTTCTGGCTACTGAGGGAATACAGAACAGAAAATGGAACTGAGAACAAATAGATGCTGAAAGCACAATTGACTGTTGTTGATTCCCGAGTGCTTGTGGGTCAGTTAGTTTCATTATTAAACCATTCTTTACTGATCAACCTGCAATAGAGCACTGTGATCCGTGGGCTAATGGCTCTCATTTAAAATATGCTTGTGTAGTGGCCACTCTGACAGAATCCAATTAGAGCAACCGGTGCTTTACACAAATGCCTCCTTTGGCTTTGCCAAGTGATCCATATTGTGTTCCCACTGGGCGTGGTTCAGAATCAATATGATCCTGCTGGGTCCATCAATAGGCAGGAGCCACACTACTTCTGCTGGTACCGCTGAGCACTGCTGGAAGGACCGTGGCATTTAAAAATTGCCAGAAATTGACTGAAAATAGATTTTTACTAAGTCTTTTTAAAATGTATTTTGCTTATTTTGTAAATGGGTGTTTATATATGTGTTGTGTGTGGGTGCATGTGGGTATGCAAATGAGTAAGCACAACATCATGCCTGCAGTTCAATAATGCAAAACACTCTAATTTCAGCATACTTAATTGATATTAGACCTCTCTCATTTTATATTAAAATATGAATATGTGTAGGTAGGGAAATGTGAATGAACGTTTAAAAAAATGAAACAGTTATTTGCTTTTTGTGTAACAAATTGCGTAAATCAAGTGAATGTTCAGTCAAGCTATCTGGCTATGAGAAATCAGCCCTCACCATCATTTGAACATTTGTCCCAGCAGTAATGAGATGGTTAGCTAAGTAGCTACATGTATAACTACAAAAAAAGAAACAGGATGGAACATGTGCTAAATGGACTGAAAATTATTTTTTTGTTAGCTAAATAATTGCCATGTGATACAGGGTCCCAAGAGTTATTTATATTGATTTCCCTTACTGCCTTCCAGATAGTTACAGACTATTGAATGTCCATTCAGAATGTCCACCGCCATGGCAAACCAGATTTCCTGGTGCTTAATAGTTGGCTCCATCTGGTCTTTACATTGCTTGTCTAACAAAACTTGTCCAATATAGCAACAGATACCATGGCTGTGCGGCCCTATACTAAGATTGTTTGCAGTGACTAGAGATAAATCAGTGGTCACTTTGAGTTCTATGTGGATAATGTGGACACTACCTCAAAGTCATAATGATATACATTGGAGTATCTGGAAATTAAGATTTCAATATGGAAAGAACCATAGAGAGCGGTGTTCTCTTGTCAGGTCCATGAGGAATTTTATACAGATAGATTCATAGTCTCTCATGTGTGCTACCCACTGAGAATCTTGATTTCAATTTTTATACAGTTACAAAATAAGAATTGGGATTTAGCATTTGCAATTATACATGGGACAGAACTGTCGTTATGAATTTTTAAAATATTATTTGGAATCAAACATTATGAATATACCGTGAGCTCCATAATGTTTGGGACAAAGATGTATTTTTCTTGATCTTTGATCTAGCTCTGTGCACCACAATTTTAGAATTATAATCAAACAATTCACATGTTTAAAATGTTCTCAGGTTTAAGGGTATTTTTATACACATTGCTTTCATAATGTAGAAATTACAGCACTTTTTACTCATAGCCCCCCCCATTTCAGGGCACCATACTGGGACAAATGGCTTCACAGGTTTTTCACATTAGTCAGATGTGTTCAATTGCTTCCTTACTGCAGGTATAAGGGAGTTTTCAGTATCTAGCCTTGATTCTAGGCTTTTCATTTCCTTTGGAGTCTGTTATTGATGTTTGTCAAGACGATGACCAGAGTTGTTACAGTGAAAGTCAAGGAAGCCATTATGAGGGTTTAGAAATTAGAAGAAGGACAAACCTTAGGCTTACCAAAATCAACTATTTGGAACATCATTAAGAAGAAAGAGAGCCCTGGTGAGCTCAGTAATTGTAAAGGGCCTGGTAGGCCAAGGAAGACATTTCCAGTTGATGACCAAAGTGTTCTCACCATAATGAAGAAAAATCTGGCAAGAGCAAGTTTGGAGGCCAAAAGCAAACTGCCCAAGATACAAAGCACACACTCTCTTCTGTGAAACATGGTGGTGAGGGCGCTATGGTTTGTACACATATTGGCTCACTTGTCTTCATTGATGATATAACTACTGATAGCATAATAAATTATGCAGTGTACAGAAGCAGCTTATCTGCTCAGGTTCAATGAAATGCCTCCAAACTCATTGGATGGCACTTCATCCTACAGCAAGATAGTGACCCCAATCATACTGCTATAGCAACAAAGGAGTTCGTCAAAGTTAAAAACTGGAAAATTCTTGATTGGCCAAGTCATTCACCCGATCTGAATCTGCTTGAACTTGAACATGCGTTTCATATGTAAACTTAAGGCAACTAGCCCCTGAAACAAGCAGGAGCTGTAGATGGCTGCAGTACAGGCCTGGTAGAGCATCTTCAGAGGAGATACTGAGCACCTGGTGATATTTAGGGGTCACAGACTTTGAGCAGTCCTTGCCTGCAATGGATATATGGCAAAGTACTACACATGATTACTTTCATTCACATAACATTAATATGTCCCAAACATTATGGTGCCTGAAATGGGGGGCTATGTATATAAAGTGCTGTAATTCATTTCTACTTGGTGAAACCAAAGTGTATAAAAATACCCGGAACTGAGAATAAGCACTTTTAACCACATGTCAATTCAGTTCAGAGTTGAATCAAGACAAATGAGTTTTTCAGTATCACTGTGGATTGTATATCCATATTTAATCCATGAACTTTACATCCATGTAGAAAGAAAAAATAAATACTAAAACGTGCTGTCATTTCTACATGGTGCAACCAAAATGTATGAAAAAATACTATTAAATAAAAGCTGAGAATCTGCACTTAAACCACATGTGAATAGTTTGATTACAAATCTAAAATTGTGGAGTACAGAGCAAAATGAAGAAAAAATATGTCTTTTTCCCAAGCATTATGGAGCTCACTGTATATCTTATGTAAATTTGAAAGATATTTTCCACTTAATCCACCGACAGAGAGGCACATAGTGAGGAAAACATTTTCTGGCGTGGCCCAGCAGGCATGTAGAAGGGACCCATTTATTTCAGACTGACAGGATATCTGGGCATTTCCTATCTCCATGCTTCTTCTTGCAAGGGACCGGGCTAGATAGAAAGCAGAGAGGAAAGATCCGGACCAGAGGGAGTAAACAGAAAAGGGACCCACAGGAAGATGCACATTTGAATTGACACAGAATCTCGCGCACCAATCAGTTGTGCCCAGAGGGCGAGCCGGCGGCGTTGCCATCCACGTGTCGTAGATACGCAGCGGGCTCGCCTTCCATCGCCGTCTCCTGCACGCTCTCTGAGGAGTGCAGTAATACATCACTCCAGTGTGCCGCCGCGCTCGCTGCGCTTTTATCCGCGCAACGGGGAGAAGCTCTGAGATATTATCTCAGTCTCCTGTAGAATACGTTTTTGTCACGATAATAACAGTTTTAACAGTCACTGTGCTCCCACCCACCCGCTCACATTTCATTTATTTTTTCAACCTACACCTTCCCAGTTCCACAAGAGCTTGAAGCTCTGTTATACGACACCTTGTTTCCTCCTCTTTCTGCTGTGCACCCCCACAGACTGACACTGTTTAGCAAACTGCAGTTTTGAGGGCCGGACTAGAGACAGGTGTGTGTGTGTGAAAGCCTTTGAATCAGCAGTGGCAAAAATGTCAAAGACAAAATGAATGAGTGAATGAAGGAACGGATTGCATTTATGCAGTGGGATCTCAGAATCTCAAAGTGCACTATACTTAGCCACTACCAAACTAGCACATTGCTGGGTGATGCACGGCAGACATTTTGAGACGATTAAACAGAGGATGATAGAATGGCCAGATTGAGAACAGTGGGTTGGGAATTAGAGCGGCCTTCATGTGTGTGAATAGAGTCATCTTAATCTATGCAAAAAGGACTAAGCTATATTGATTGCTTGGCAAAGGGAATCGTTTAAGTATCTCCCATGCAAAGCAATAGGATCAAAGAGTTTGTTGATGGATTCAAGGTGATGTGTTCATCCAAATCCCCACAGACAACAAAATATACTTTTTAAGCTGAGTTATAACTTTGATTTACTGTGAGGTGTGATTGTTCACACTCTTGAACCTGTATGAATGCAGTGAATTTACCGTGCTTAAAACAATTGCACAATTTATTCAATACCTGTCTGGTGCCTGAGCACATACTGCAAAATTATTATTAGTATTAGGGGGAGAAATAGTACTGATGAATGTACAGCACTTTATTCCACTGATGGAACAGCAGATTATTGGTTGTAACTTGTCCCCGCAGTCTGCATGGCAGGCACATGTACAGACTGATGGTAGATTTTAGACTGTAGTGCCACAATCAGCACTGCCATGGCCAGCATTCAGCCCATAATACACTGATATCCAGTGTCATGCCTTGAGATGCATTTGGAGAAAGGCACTATATAAATCCAGTTAATCATATAAGTCATAGTGTGGGTTAATGGCAATATTTTGATCTTTTGATCTTTTTTTAGAACATATCATACAAAATGGAGGTTGATGGAACCTAGTTTAACCTTATTTTTCATTGAGGATTGTGACAACAATCAGCACAACAGAACCCACCACCTCCTGCTACTCTAAACAAAGCAAGGAGCATTGCTTGCATGAGCAAATTCCCAACATAATAACACATAGCCATGGCTGTTACATCAAGCGCAATGGAACTATCCAGCAATGTGTCATGACGTTCAAGGTTCCTGACCAATAAATCAATGATTTTCCCAGTAAGTACAGCAATGTCTTTATGGAGAGACCTCCTCTAAAGCATGCATCCGCAAACACCATTTCAGAGGATAGACAGTCTGCTTTCCAAAACCTACCACAATAGATTGGAGGGATGCGATATGCCTTACAATTAACTTTTGTAGGAAAATAAATAAAAACCAAATTAGGATCTCAAGTTGCTGCCCCAGGGCCTCTGGTTTCACACTTCAGCAAAACAGACACCGGTCGCTGCAGTCAACGATTTAGCAGCTGCACTTTATTGGTATTGACAGACCAGATGTTGACAAGGCTGTTTTCTCTGTAAGAGCCTTTGTAATAGTATATTTACGGGACAGGGTGCCATTAAACACCGGTGCATTAAACGCGGGCCGACTGCCTTCTCTGTGCGTGCGCTAAATCCAGCTTGAGAAAAGACGTCATCATATCCCCCAGAGGAAAGCAGCCTTGAAAAAACAATAAACAGGATAGGAAATGAAACGGCCCCCTCCATGAATATTTGAAAATGGTGACATCAACTGAAACCATAGCAGCACATGTGTGGCTTTGTTGTGTGAGCCTCCTGTACTGGATGCCAAAAAAATCACTGTAAAAAAAAAAGGGGGGGGGGGGGGGGTGGGGGGGTTGGGGGTGGGAAGAACCCTCCGGGGAGAGATGTACCCCAACGAAGGCAATCCTGTCCTTTTAAGCTGCTGTCAGCCCCACATTTAGCCATTGGTCATTTCATAACTATGATGAGCTCTCCCCCTACCTGGTCCTATTAAAATATGGTTATGCTCCCTGAGGTCCATGCGCTGAACTCGGGGAGATGTTTGTGTAAAGGCGTTGTTCCAGTGCCTATCTCGCCTGCATCTGACTCAAGCCCCCCTTTTTTTGCTCAGGTGCTGCAGATGTACCTGCCTTTCTGCGGGATCGCCATCTCCAACGCCCTGCTCTTCGCTGCCTCCAGGAAAGAGTACGACAGAAGCAGGGTAAGGTGCTGAAGCCGGTCCATGCAGAGAGACAGGGACAAACTGCCCCCCTCCCCCAACTCGCACCCACCCGCCCACCTCTCTGCTGACAATAGAGTTTAATATCAGCCTCTCATCGCCAAACTCAGCATCTCTGTAGCGGGGGGTGGGGGTGGGGAGTCACGCACACAGGCTGTCTCTACTGGGGAGGGGGGGCAGCGGGGAGTGTGTGATCTGGGGTATAAATCTCACAGGCATTCTCAGAGAGGTTACCGCATTGATCTGTGAAAAGGGGGCGGGAGCGGGGGTGTAGGGATAGAGGACAGGAGGCCATTGAGAGGAACGGTTTACCACTTTCGCCATTTTGCTGCATACTGTAATGGATTTTTTTTTGGACCGGATTAGCGGGCTAACTGACCGCCTTCAAAGTGTAAGGGCTTTTTCTGCAACATAGTGCAGGAGCATTAGACCACATCCTCCTTCAGTAAAGCCACATCTGACCATTTCTGTATTTTAAATTGACTGATCAGTCTTTTTATGGGCTGAATCAATTTTGGGATATTGCACTGGAATGCTGCCATGTTGGGGGGGGGGGCGGGCGGGGAATGACATTTCCAGAGCACCGCAGAGCAGCTCCTGAGAAGAGCCGAAGATGTGATGGATGTGCTACGACAGATGTGTGGCAGTGTTAGATGCAGGCTGAGAGGGCGCTGTGCTTTTCGCCGTGCTCAGGCCCTGCTGGAAGTGGTGAACGACCTGTTTGAGGAGCAGACAGACCTGGAGAAGATTGTGCGGAAGATTATGCACCGAGCCCAGACTCTGCTGAAGTGTGAGCGCTGCTCAGTGCAACTGCTGGAGGATATTGAGTCACCGGTACACTTTAAACTTAATACCGCACACTCCACACCACACTCCCCACATTCATACCCCACACTCTATATTCATACCCCACTTTTAACTTGCCATAGTCGTACCCTATACTCTATATTCACACCCCACCCTTCACTTTCCATAGTCATACCCTATACTCTATATTCACACCCCACCCTCCACTTTCCATAGTCATACCCTATACTCTATATTCATACCCCACCCTTCACTTTCCATAGTCATACCCTATACTCTATATTCACACCCCACCCTTCACTTTCCATAGTCATACCCTATACTCTATATTCATACCCCACCCTTCACTTTCCATAGTCATACCCTATACTCTATATTCATACCCCACCCTTCACTTTCCATAGTCATACCCTATACTCTATATTCATACCCTACCCTTCACTTTCCATAGTCATACCCTATACTCTATATTCATACCCCACCCTTCACTTTCCATAGTCATACCCTATACTCTATATTCATACCCCACCCTTCACATTCCATAGTCATACCCTATACTCTATATTCATACCCCACTCTTCACATTCCATAGTCATACCCTATACTCTATATTCATAGCCCACAACATATTCTCCACATTCGTACTCCACACTCCACTGTCCATAACACACCTCATATCCTGTGGGTCACTCTCCCACAGCTCAGATGTTTCAACCCGACACCTCCAACATATTTGGAGCTGCAGTTTCAGTCAGAAACTAAGAAATGTGTAAATGTTCTGCCATTTATCTCAACAAAACAGTCTCTGCAAAACAGAACTGTAAATGTGGATAAGGTAAAAAAAACAAGACTTAAGATCTTTCTTTTCAATGTGTTGCAGGTGGTGAAATTCACGAAGTCCTTTGAACTGTTGTCGCCTAAATGTAGTGCAGACACCGAGAACAGGTAAGGATTTAAATATGTGTACGTGTAGATGTGAACACGTTGGTGTTTCTCCAGATAAGATAGAGTATACCTTTGGTTCATACCCGTGTTGAGTGACAAGCTGCAAGAGTCATCTGCTGAACTGATGACAAAAGCTGCACCAACAACACATTTCAAACAAGCAGTATATGACATTTCCACGTGCCTGTTCAAAGACCACTTATAAATTGAAAGACTTTCGAGGTCTGCACTAGATCATGTGCTCAATTATGTAACCAATTACTGCTACTAGAGAGGCTGGCATCCATTACTACAGAGCAGAGATGCCTGGTGGTCCTGGCAGTGCTCTAAAATCTAATTTGGACTCTGGGATGCCTACTTTTCAGATTAATATTTCAGGCCCAGACAATTGTTTTTTTAGATAAAATATCACAATAGAATGTGCCATTACATATTCACTGAGCTGCTTATTCTTATGTTCAAATAATCAGCAACTAAACACAATAAACACCACTTCATCTTCTGGGATAGTAAAACCTAGCAATGGAAAGATTTTTAACCAGTTTTTCAACCCAGACAGGATTTAGTTTCCTCCCAATTTTGGAATGCTCATTTTTATTCATTGGCCTGAGTCATTGCCACAATGTCCTCGATCACGGACAACAACACCTTCTCTTTGCTAGTGTTAATTCTGGCTACAGACCAGTTAAAAGATATATAGAAAACAAGAGGGGGTTTTAAAACTGTGATCATAAGTCACTTGTGGGTCTTTTCAGTAAGTCCCACTCGGGTGTAGTCAGCTCAACAGCAGGCATCTGGAAGTGTCCGCAGGAAGAGGAAACGAGTCGTGCTCCTCAGAAGAGCATTTTCACAACCAGTGCTTGTTCCTGACGTAACTGCCGAGCCAATCTTTCAGCTTCATTTCTCTGCTCTGTGGCACAGTGCTGCTCGTGCTCTTGTGATTACACATAAAAGCTCAGCTGAATTGTGCATGCCCCCAGTCGAAATGAGCTCTCTCTCTCTCTCTCTCTCTCTCTCTCTCTAAGAAATGAGGGTAACAGGACTACCAATAAAAATATATGTTGCCAAATGTTCCGACTCAGTAAATACCATGCTGTTACACACTGTAGGACGCTGGCAGTTTCCCTGTCTGTGGGCTTCACATGTGTAAGGAAATGGCTCAACCTGATTATGATGCAGGCTGCTCCCACTAAAAACAAATGCCGTAAAAATTAAATATTTATTCAGGTGCAGTCTCGTGGTACAGGCCATTACTGATGGGCCCATTTATGATCCGCAGCAGTAAAAACAAGAGCAATTAAAGAACCATTTTCACAGAATAATTTCGTAATTAGTGAAATATCAGGTGGCACTGTTTGCAAATGCAGCCTTTTCTGAAGAAAATGTAAGCCAGCTCTAAACTGGCAAATCATTTGCACTATGTTTCTCCCTCTCTGAAAAACACCACAGAATACCACAGAAATAAAAACTGAAGTTTAAAAGTTAAAATAAGCTGCTCTGATGATATTCTATCAGGTTGTCTCCAAAAGAGTCGGCAAAAGATGTATGCGTTTCATTAAATGAATATAACTGGAGTCAAATGCCTGGCATGAGATTTTCATTTATAGTACCCAAGAATGGCCTGCCCCTTGGGGAGAATTATATTGAAGTGTACTTCTGTCCTGCCAGCAGCAACACAGCAGCAGTCTGGAGTGAGACTTATACTAACTTACCACACTCATTATACCCCCACACTCATCTGCTGTACCTACTGAGCCACTAAATCGGCAATGTGAGATTTCATTTGACTTATATACTATCATATGCAAATTAAACTTCAATACTGTGGGGTAAAAAAACAATATTGGAATAGACATGTTTAGAGAACTAGAGCGAAGGGATACGGGAGGTGCCAATAAATTGGTTGGCAAAGAATAGAAAACGACACAGAACGCAGAAATCACTAGCAGCAATAACAAGCTCGTGTAGAGTTCAAGCGTGTGAATGACAGTGGCAGACTATTACACAATTAAGCCACCTTTTTACTTGTTTATAATACTCATTGTTATGCGTGAAATAGTCATTAAGCATTGATCGTTTTTAGAGGGGGTGTTATGGCAAGGCTACACCACATGCAGGGGCGTGTGTATGATATGTGTACTAGGGCCGGAGGAACATGTCACTATTTGTATTTGTATTTGTTGAAACAATAAAATTATTTGTATTTGTATTAGGATAAAACCAGACATAGGCGTAAACCGGAAGTGGGTGAAGTTTAACAAGGAAGCTGTATAAAATGCCCAAAATCCCATATTTGTGCCATTATAATCACTGACACTTTTATAACACTGAGGTAAACAAACAGTCAAGTTTCAAACATAGCTGAAATGTTTTTATAAATTAAAACATATGTTACTCATCCTTACTCTTAACCGCATAGTATGAATGGCATGAACCCTACCAAATCTGAAAATATGTCGGTGGCGTTATCTCCACGGAGTTCTAAGCCTGTCATTTCTATTACTACATCGTTCACAATTTTTCATCCCCACTCTAAAGGCTTTATCAACTTAATCACACGATTGCAGTGAATGAATTTCATGTGATTATATGTGCAAAATTAATTTCAATAGCGCTTGACTGGGAAATATCGAAGTGGCGTTATTCTGTTGTCAAATACCATACGGGAGTAGACAAGTACATGTTCGCACCTGGGTAAAAGCACCTGTTGTCTAGTGTCTGGTGAATTTTAAAGATGCGCTTATTTTAAGGCCAAATATTTAGGAAAGCCTTTGAAGGAGGGGGATATAGCATTTATGGCGTTAGAGTAATTTTAATTATAAAGTCCCAAAAGCATGGCGTCGCTCTGGCCTATCTGTGTGTGTGTGTCTAATTGAGAAACTTTGTGCTGACTTCTGAGCAAATCGCCTCAAAGAGATGGGAAAAAAGATCCAAATCTGCATAATATTGGCCAAATTCGGGGGGAGCAAACATTTGGAGAGAACGCATTATTTGAGTGTTGCAGAATATGGTATTCATATTCGGCACCATCTCTGCTGTGTACTGCATCTATCAGTGAAGAGTAGCCAAAGTACCGTTATTAAACAGTTATGAATAAGGAGGTGTACAACAGCCGTGAACACCGGCCGTTATTCATCTGACTATTTTTTCAGCTCGCTGCACGGTGTTTATGCGCATACAGTTTCTTTGAAATATTGGGCATATGATCAGGGGTGTGTTCCAGAAAGTGGGATTGGGTAGTTATCCGGATGTATTAAGTCAGTAAAATATAGGAAAATCCTGAATGATCCGTTCCAAATGCTAGGATCTGAGCCACTGTCAGTTACTTACTATGGTAGGTTTCGCTCTGAAACGAACCTGCCGCCAGGCAGGTTAACTTGAACTGACCTACCCAGCAGTGTTTGGTGGGATTAATTAGGCAGACGCATAACCTAGTAGGTGAACTTCATCTGATCATTCGCTGTAAAACAATATCTCATAAGGAAATGGTGTAAAGACTGGCAGCAACGGTGCCAGTGAAAATTGTACTGCCAGTGGAAAAACTGTATGAAATCCTGTTATTTTATGGAGTGGCTGTTAAAAAACAAGTCAGGCCTGCTGTCGTTATTCTACATGACTTGATAGCATTTGGGGGAAAAGTGAAATCCTGTACATTTTTACAAACCTTTTACAGGAAAATACTGTTTTTTATGTTTTGGAGGAGCATGTGGATGTGGGAATTATTCACCAGGATTTACATCGCAGCAGAATAATTAGACCATGATTAGATGTTCTTGTTCATTCAGACCTAGAGTATCTTCATGAACGTTCTCATTTGCCCTCCGCTCAAGAGACAATTGGGCTTATGATTCAGCATATTATTCACCTTCACGGCTTGCCCCTCGGCCCCTCGGTTCCGCATTGTACATTCAGTATTTTAAAATGCAGCTAAAAATACTGAAGGGCAACCCTTCTCATTTTTGTACTGGCCTGGCAGAAAATAAGCATAAAATCAGGGGCCATATTCAGGAAATCTCTCAGCGTAGGAGTGCTGATGTAGGATCAGTTTCCTGTGGCCCATAGCCTGACCTTATCCATTACTAGTTAAAAGGCGAGACAGCCCAGCAGATTCTGATGGATGATGAAAATGCGCCGATTTTATGAAAGAAGCTTTCCACTCGGCTTTATTGTACTTCAGATCTCTTTGGTGCTCATGTTGAGATGAATTCTTTCATGATAAAAATGTTATCTTTGTAATGATTAAGTTGATCTTATTCCATAACTCATTTTAATTAGTTTACATGAATGAAGAGAATGCTGTTGCAAGAGAATCTTCACAAAATCGGTTACAGATGATGATGATCATGAATATTATTATCATTATTATGAACTATTTTTAATTAAAGATTATTCATGGGTATGTTTATTAGAACAAAGTACATTTTACATTCATTCCCCAAAACCCACATTCCTACCCCACACCTCCACGGTCCATGGCACAGTTCATTCCCTCTGCCCCAGTCCCCACACTTTACATCCCACACCCCAACCTCCATATTCAAACCCTACATGTTGTGCTATTTCAATTTCATAACATCATTGGTGTTTGTGTTCCAAGATAGAGGTTATGTTAAAATAAACACATGTTGCCCCTTATCACACTGATGTATTAAAAACATTTTATTTTTGACTGTATTTTTCAGTGCCCAACATTATAACTGCCCTTCTTCCAAACAGTCTGATATCAAGAGATCAGTCAAATTAATGTGAATTATTCCTGTTGCCACTTTCAGTTTAATAACTATACAGTAGTGAAAAGGGGTTTTCCATATATGACTCCCTAGCCCCACATGTCAGGCTAATATGATTCACAGCTGTATTCACATGGCAATTTCAACCAAATAGTTTAGTAGATAGAGTCTGTAGTTTGGTGAATACTGGTAATTTCTTTTTGCATTGCTTTTTGCATGCCTTTCCCGCTTTTTCTCCCAGTTGGAATCACCACTTATATCAGCTCTATGCCATTCACTCCAGACCTGATCACTGCATTTGAAGTACATACATAATTCACTCTCCTGTAAATCAGAAACTACTTTTTCTACCTCCATCCTCTCTCTCACTGCACTTTTTATTTACTTTCCAGTGAAAACAGCCATTAAGTGCTCGTCATTTATTTTTCAGTGTCAGAAAATAGTGCAGCAAACATACATTTAAAACCAAATTACACAAAAACCTCCACAGCTATGTACAATGTTGAATCTTTTAATATTTAGTGTGTCAGCTTTTTTGCTTTTATTGCAGCTTCCATTCTTTTCAGGAGACTTGCTTTAAGTTTTTTCAAAGACATGTGCATGAATATTTTTCCACACTTCTTGTAAGCACCTCCAAAGGTCAGTCTTAGAAGTTGGTTGCATTGTCTGCTTCTCTCAGTCCAAGTAATCCCAAACACATTCAGTGATGTTGAGGTCTGGACTCTGGGGTGGCTGGTCCATTGTTTGACAACACCAGCAGTTTGGTCTTTATAATGGTGTGCTTGGGGTCATTATCTTGCTGTAGAATGAATTGGCTCCCAAACAAACACTGTCCAGAGGGTATTGCATGATATGTTAAGATTTGTTTGTATTTGTCAGCATTCATGATGCCTTCCATCAGAACCAAATCAAAAACTCAGATGTTGTTATATAACCCCAAACTTGCACTGATCCACCACCATGCTTGATGATAATCGTAGACATGATTATCTGAGAGCCTTTCATTACTTCAGCAGTGTACATACTGCCTGCTCTTACTTCAGAAATCTCAAAATTAGACTCATTAGACTCAAAAGCTTACCCCACATCTCAGGTGTCCAGTTTTGGTGTACTAGTGCAGATTTTCTTCTCTTTTGTTTATTGGCTGCTACACACCCTTTCAGTACCATTGCCCTGAGTTGTCTTCTCACAGTGGAAGAATTGATAGAAACACTGATGGATTTCTTCAAAACTGAAGGAAGAGTGGAGCTTGATTTTTTTCCCTATCTCTCAGGGATAAAATCTTTAAGTACTTTCTTTCTGATGGTGATAGTTTTGGTGGTCTACCAGTTCTTGCACGGTTGTTAGGAAACCCATGTTCTCTGTGTCACTTGTTTTTTCAGTAATATTCCTTTGATATTCACCTTCCTTATACAGTTGAATTATATCTAATTTAATCAGAAATATCTCCTTTAGCCAGTTTAGATGCACATGACAAAGACATCTGCAAGGCAGGCAAGGTATGTGTGGGTAGTTGTTTGTTTGAATGTTAGAGTCACTTTTGAAGGCAAAGGGTTCTAACATAATGTTATTGACACTTTTGGTTTGGTTACACCTTTTTTAGAGAGGACATGGCTATAACTTGTTTGTTGCTTGGATGGATGGAAAAATTAAAGTGGTTGTAGAGTACACAAGAAAGAGTGGACCAGTACTGATAGATTTGATATTATATGTAGTGGTAGATGCTTAGATATGTCTGATCCTTAGTGTTGAAACAAAAAGGTACGGAGCAAAACAGTTCTAAAAGCAAGTGTCACTAAATAATTCTTAATGCTTATTTTTTGAAGGTTTCATGAAACTAATGTTAAGTTGCCCATTGTCACCAACAGTATTGTTATTGCGTGTGGGTTAATTTTTTTAAGGATGAAGTTGAAGTTATATTTTGAAATACAGAGCTGGAGAAAAACTCATGCTTGTTTGGTTTGGTGTCTTTTGTTTTGCGTGGATTGTGTGACATGTTTTCCTGTCACACAGATGGAAATTAGTCTGCAGCTAAACTGTGTGTGACATTTCATAATTGTAGCCTACACGGTCCCTGATAACATCCATATTACTCAATGACATGTGCTTCAATAAGCTCACTCAGTCAGTTGTTTGAGATAAGGCATTACACTGGGTTAATCTTGGAGCTGTTTCCTATATGACTTGTAATGGAGAATGAGTATGAGAATTTGTGTTCAAACTGTTATGTGTGATGTATCACTTAGCACTAGAATTCAACCTCCTTTAAAAACAGTTGAGTCACAAATTTTGTGTTCAAACTTATTGTGTGAAGACTTTAATTTATGTTGTTTTCACTTTATTTAACAGACAAAAACACATATTTTGTTATTTAAGAAATGGTCGTGCCATTAATTGGTGTACTCAGTGCCATGACTCATTGTCATTATCACAAGCACAATTACAGCTGGCCAAATTAATGTCAGTTTTCAAGGTTGCTTCCCATGAACTTTGCGGTCTGAGTATTACCTCTGCAAGACATTAATGTCCAGAGAACTAAAAATAGTTGCATGTGCAGGGAAGTGAAGTGAACAGTCCATTTTGGCGCTAGGCCACTGACACATGCGACTGCCCTCAATGTTCTGATCTGAGCAGCTATGCTTCCACAGCACGCTCCATTTTGTGATTGCCCAAGGTGAGCTAAAATATTAATGATTTGGGCTAATGCTGCTTTATATATATATATAAAGCAGCATTAGCCCAAATCATATATATATATATATATATATATATGTCATGATTAATAGAAGGCTTTTTTCCGCCCTCTGTTAAGATGTAACAGATGCCGGGCACCTCTGGCGCAGAAACACCTACATAAAGAATGTAGGAATGTGGGACTGCGTGCAGCGATTATTAAATATTTACTGACGCTGTGAAAACAGCAGGCCGCACGCTGGGAAAAGTAACATTACCCGCTGGACCTGTAGGGCTGGCACACGAGCGTCACGTCGCCATCTTATAGGCATCTGACTCCCCTCTTTATATTTCCCTAATCACATTCTCTGGACTATATATCCAGTGATTAAATAATGCATTTAATATTCAATTTCAGTAATTCAATTTAAACACTGGCCTCTGGTGTTTGTTTCATGCTACTGTTTCCATTTGTAATTAGTTCTTTTTTGAGTGATAAAATAATAAAGGTGTTGTCGAGAAACACTATGGACATCCTATTTGGCATTCCTGTGCAGAAAGTAACCCCCATTTCGTGATTGTATTTTGCATCCCAGTTTCAAAGACAGCTTGGAGAAATCGTCTTATTCTGACTGGCTTATCAACAACAGCATCGCTGAGCTTGTAGCATCTACCGGTCTTCCTGTGAATATCAGCGATGCGTACCAGGACCCACGCTTTGACGCAGAGGTAAGTTGCTTTTATAGAAATCGTGGGAACTTGGAGGTTTCAGATTTCTTCCTAGCACAGATAATGGTCGTTTGGTATATACTGGACATCATTAACACCATCTGCACTATATAAACCTCAGGCTTCACTGCAACCAACCAGTTTATTATGCAAAGATGCACTTGCCCTTTCCCTTTTAACTGGAACATTTTATTGACCTACACACTCATTGCATGGTAATTTTCAATTGCTTTTCAAAAATGTTTTTTTTCCACAAAGACCTTGAAATAGCATACTCCTTATTTTATACATTTGAATCTTTTTCATTTGGCATTTTAATGTGCTCAAAGCACTGATTGAGCCCTGTCATAAATCTTTCAACAAAAAAAAAAAGAAATCACACAGAATGAATAATAGTACCACAAATAATCTTTGGCTTGGTGTAGATCTGAGCAATCAATCGCGAGCCTCTCCAGTACCCAGACCCGGCGTTTCCCCAATCTGCTTGCAGGCTGATCAGTTCTCTGGCTTCCACATCCGCTCTGTGCTTTGTGTGCCCATTTGGAACAGCAACCACCAGATAATTGGTAAGTTTTGCGTCCCTTTTGTCAGTGTCTTTACCGGGCCATTAGCTGCGGCGTCACAGGTCCTGGGGATTATTGCATGTGACAGGTGACAAAATGCAGGTTTTGTCTGCGGCCGCGGGGTGTTTTCGTAATGAGGGAGAAGCACTGAAAGCCCCGTTGTTGTGTTTGTGTACGATGTTATGCGAGGAATTCTTCATCCTAAATGCATTCGTGAGAATTCTTTCCACGTCCCCAATCAGGGGGTCCGCGCACGGCGTATCGGCGTCTGCCGCTCCGATAAGCGGCGCTGGTGAATAAGTGTGCCGGGTGCACGGAGAGAGCGCGCTGGCCTGCCAGCTCACGCTGACGAGTGGGGGCGTTCGCACCTTCGGCGACATCGCATTCCGTGCCCCTCATCGCACCGTAATGCCGGTAAATCATTCATTGGCTGCCTGGCGCTCGGAGGCCGGTATGGATGCTGCCAGCCGAGATGCTGAGGAGAGGCTGGGCTCCTCTGAGATGGCCTGCTGCAGGCTGTCAGTTCTGTTTGAGCTCTAACAGTGTGTGTGTGTGTGTGTGTAATTTAATGTGACAGCAGGAGTACACGTGGTGTATGTGTGAATGAGCTGTGCGAGCGTGTGTATGTATGTGCGCGAATGCCTATGTATGTGTGTGTAAGTGTATGTGAGCATGTTTGTGAACATACTGTACATACATGTATGTGTGAGCACGTACACTCACTGGCCACTTCTTTAGGTACACCTGTTCAACTGCAAACTGCACCCGTTAACGCAAATATCTAATCAGCCAATCACATGGCAGCAACTCAATACATTTAGGAATGTAGACATGATCAAGACAATCTGCTGAAGTTCAAACCATGCATCAGAATGGGGAAGAAAGGTGATTTAAGTGACTTTGAATGTGGCATGGTTGTTGGTGCCAGACGGGCTGGCTTGAGTATTTCAGAAACTGCTGATCTACTGGGATTTTCATGCACAACCATCTCTAGAGTTTACAGAGAATGGTCCGAAAAAGAGAAAATATCCAGTGAGCGGAAGTTCTCTGGGCGAAAATGCCTTGTTGATGGCAGAGGTCAGAGGAGAATGGCCAGACTAGTTCGAGCTGATAGAAAGGCAACAGTAACTCAAATAACCACTGGTTACAACCAAGGTATGCAGAAGAGTATGAATGCACAACACGTTGAACCTTGAAGCAGATGGGCTACAGCAGCAGAAAACCACACCGGGTGCCACTGCTGTCACCTAATGAAGTGGCCGATGAGTGTATGTGAGTGTGTACACGTATGTGAGCGTGTGTGAGTGAGCGTGTATACTGGCATGTGTGAGCACATATGTGAGTGTGTACATGTCTGTGTGAGCGTGTGTGAGTGTGCGTGTATACTGGCATGTGTGAGCACATATGTGAGTGTGTACATGTCTGTGTGAGCGTGTGTGATTGTTTGTGTATACTGGCATGTGTGAGCACATATGTGAGTGTGTACATGTATGTGTGAGCGTGTGTGATTGTGCGTGTATACTGGCATGTGTGAGCGCATATGTGAGTGTGTACATGTCTGTGTGAGCGTGTGTGATTGTGTGTGTATACTGGCATGTGTGAGCACATATGTGAGTGTGTACATGTCTGTGTGAGCGTGTGTGATTGTATGTGTATACTGGCATGTGTGAGCATGTGTTGGGGTCAGTATCCTGCACTGTATCCACACAGCAGGAGCCAGCCTGTGGGGCTCTGCACTGCTTGATGTGTGGAGTACAGTATGAAGGACGTGTTTCCTCCTGCCTGGTTACTGACAGCCCTCGTTGTCAATGCTCCAGGTCTGGTGCGCACCCAGAGTGACTGCATCTCCACACAGACTGTGATTGAAAGAAAAGGCTTTGGGGAGTGCATTGTGTAAGAAAAGGCTTTGGGGAGTGTGCTGTGGGTGTTCTTGAGTTCTTGAGAGTGTTATTCCAAGGTGAATGTTGGAGAAGGGCCAATCCTAACTGATGTTAAATGGGAACTCACTAGCAGCTACCAATTAGGATTACCAACACAGTCCTTGATATTTTTAAATGAGGAAATAGACTGAAGAGGGTAGCCTGCATTGGGCAGTGATCCAGCCGTCACGGAGGCCCTTTGATACTCAAAAGTAAGCGCGCTACAAACGGAGCTCCCGTGTGCCTTCAAAGGCGACCCGATCCTGAGATTACTGAAGGTTAAAGCAGTAATCTGTGCTCTTACCAGGGCGAGAAGTCACCCCTCCTGCATTATCCCTCTGCATTATGCAGCAGTGCACTTCTGAGACCGATGAAAGCAAGGAGCTGCTCTGGCGGCCTGGAGAGCAGACAAAAGAAGCGCCAGGAGAAAAGCCCTTACGTTTTCATTAGCGAGGCCCGGGGAGCAGCTCCATGCATTGTTTTATCAATGATTTTAATTAATACGTGGGTGGGATCTGGGACTAATTAGGACTCAGAGAGTGGGAATGGATTGCTCTTACAGCACAGCAGACAAGTCAAACTCGATAACTGGCTGAAAAAAAAAGAAAAAAATTATGAAGGTACCCGTGGATTGGAAAGTAATTTGATGAGAGGGGTTCAAATTACGGGGGGGATTGGGGGGGTCTGAATCCCCTAAATTAAGACTTGGACCCTCCCAAAAGAGGTAAAAACAACAGGTCGGGGGGGAAGGGGGGTCGAAACATTTATATATCCTTCTTCCCTGTAATTGTAAATATTACAATATATTTCCCATCAATGGCGTCACTAGGGTTGGTAAATTGTAATATTTAATATTAGGGAGATTATGTATGCAGGGCTCCACATCGTCTTCTCTCTGGGTGTCTTGTACAGGTGTGGCTCAGGTGCTGAACAGACTGGATGGGAAGCCATTTGACGACGCGGACCAGAGGCTCTTTGAGGTGCGAACCCCATAGTGGGTTCACCACTATTCTTACCTGTTGTTCTGAAATAAATGAAGTCCTTTTTAGTTACAACATTCAAGCAAATTAGTGAACATGATGACATTTGTACATTACTGTAAGGTGAGCCAGCTGGTTTTCAGAGTGTAATTATACCCACCAACTAATATACTATTTTAACTCTATTCTACTGTTAGTCAGGGAAGTGAGTATTAAGTGAAATACTTATTTTCTTATACCAGTAAAGGGAGACACCGATAAGCCAGAACTTGCCAGAGTATTACCCTCTTCCAGTTTTAGCACTACAGGAACAAAAGGAAACAAGCTAGAAAAACTCAAATGTTGTGAACATACAACCAATGAACCACCACCGAAAATAAGGCTCCAGAAATAACCTCTTTTCTGAAAGAGAAATAAAACTTTTTTCCTTCTGCCATCATAAATACCTACCTCGGCACGGATTGCTTCCCCTGATTGGTCGATGCCGAGTTAAAGTGTGGAAGGGGGCTCATTTATGATAAGGACTGGCTTATGTAAAAGCTGGCAAATTTACTTATTAATTAAATTGACTTTAAGTTGTTGAAAGCAGGGCTGAGCACCATAATATTTTTAATGAAAGATTCATGATTTTAGCCTCTTTTTGCCTTAATGACAATCAAACGTGAATATGTTGGGATGTAATTCAGCTCAGCTATTGAATAACTCTGCAAAATGGAAATGGAAATTTTTGCTTGTAACAACAGAGGTGAAGGTTGTAGGCAATAATTGTTCAATTGTTCAATTGTTCTGCCAGTAGTGTAATCTGTACCTTTGGGCAAAATATTATCCATGTGACAAGGCCAGTCGTATCACGCTCCACTTGAAGGTGGAGCTGCCTACAAAAATGGAATTCCACACAGGCAGGCCTCAACAGTCTTTACCTACACCGACATCAAGACTTTCAGCTGATGATTTCTATTGAATGTCACAGATTGGCATTCTAGCTTAAAATCAAAAAGGAACCACACTCCTTATGGTATGCTGTGGCCATACTGGACCCTGAGACCCTCATAAATAGCTTCATGCTCTAATGTCTCTTCAGAGGTAATTACACTCTCCAGGAGTGGAGACGCCATGACCCCCTAGATTTGTTTGCGCAGATAAGGGCCTCAGTGCTGCTTTTAATTGCCTTTAGACATTACCTATGATATCTGTGGAGGGGAGAGAGAGAGAGAAACATGCAGCATTCTTATGGTATGGTCAACCAGAGCAGACTACTCAATAACAACATAATATTGCATGGACCATGAACAACTTATTTGTCATATCAAGTTATGTTGTCTCTCTCTCAAAAGCTGTGATCTAAAACTTGACACTATGTCCAAGTAGCAGTATGCATACATGTATTCACACTTTGTCTTATGATAAATTCTGGTATGATGTACAATGACTGCCTTTCATACACATGGCATGTGCTTACTGCTTTAATGGCATAGTGCAATATTTTATTGAATGAAGACATTTAAATTTATTTGTATCTCAAGGGATTTGGTATGGGTGTGTGTGTGTGAGTGTGTGTGTTTGTGTGTGTGTGTAATCCACACAAAACATCAGCTTTTAACTTCTGATGCAGACACTCAGATGCTTGAGTATTACCACTCAAGAAGTAAAAAAAAAAAAAACAGCCCTAGAGCAAGCATTTTACCGCTTTGGATCTGCTTTCACCGAAATGGCAGTTTAAAGAGCTCCATTTTGGCCATAGATACAAATGTATTTTATCTTTTGTGTCACAGCTGAAAACAGGAGAATGCAGAAAGTGCACTTACCCGTTGATTTTATCAGTGCTTTTGGTTTGCGCCAGACAATATTACCTGTCATCTACACAGTAATCTGACTGCAAATCAAATCTTGCGGACGGTCAGATGCAGCGCAGCGTTCCGCTTCTTGTATGCGTTGGATGTGTCCCCCGGGTCCCACGCAGGCATTGTCTCTCTTTCCTCTCCAGGCCTTTGTCATCTTCTGTGGCCTCGGCATTAACAACACCATCATGTATGACCAAGTGAAGAAGTCGTGGGCGAAGCAGTCTGTGGCTCTGGATGTAAGAACTGTATTTTTTCCTATCAGCTACTTATAAATGCATATAAAGGCCTGACTGCACTATAGTGATAACTCTAAATGTAGAGAACTCCCTAAAGTTCAAAGAAAGTATCTGCGCTACAGTGATAACAGACGTTAGCCAGAAAGGTAAGAATTGAAATTGTTTGGATTCCTCTCCTAGCAGCTTTTAGGGCACGTTTCCGGCAGTAGACATGTCTAATCAATCACTGATGCGCACTGCCTGTACCTGCTGATAGTGTGTGGTGTTGATTTACCAGTGTTCATTGATAAAATGTTCTCTGCTGTGGACACGAGGAAACAAGTTAGACTTTACTGTTGCTGTTCCCAGGCAAAAAATCTTAATGAACTATTGGCCTTATAGTCTTAGCACTGAGGTACAAGTCCAGAACTGCTGTTTTCCTGTAGACACTGTGGTGTACTTGCAACAGTAACGCTGATTGTGGTATCAATGGTAATGCATACACAGTAAAATGTCCAGTGTTAATTCAACTCTAACAGTGTTAATTCAACACATAGGAGATCCAGAGTGGGACCAAATATTATCTGGTAACAGTTGAATGAACACTGTTAGAGTTGAATTAACACTGGACACTTTACTGTGTAGCTGTAGTATTGCAGAATGCATAGCATAGTAAATAGTAAAATAAGTGCTAAATGCTAAATGATCCTGAACAGAGCTCCTTCCCCTGCTTCCTTTTGTTAGAGCCCAGTGCCGGTGTCCCATAGACCATGGCATGTCACGTCTCAAGATAACTCTTGCAAGGTGGTGGTATGAGCTACACAGGAAAAGTTGGTGTCCAAGCGATCGAACCGAGGTTCTCCTTTAAAAATAACACTGTGTATAGGTAAAAAGAAACGCGTGACACTCGTTGTAAGGAAATTCAAATTTACTTAATTAATTATATTTATATGTCATCTGGGCTCTGCATCATTGGCTTTTGCACTTTAGGGTTCAGATTGCGGTTTGCCTACTCCCCTTCAAATTGCATGATTGCATTCTCCCAAATTTACAAAGGACACTGCCGCAATGAGGGGCTCAAGAGGCCACCAATACCTCTACAGGGTGTCATTGCTTAAAGATAAAAAATATGCACCATACATGTGGAGCTTTTTAACATAATATTTTTTTAAGTTGAGTTTTTGACAATTATTTATTATTAATTACTTCATTAATTAATTATTAATTTTTTGGTAGGTGAGGAGAAGGTGACCTCTTCTAGTTATAGGTCGTAACCTGCAACGCCCATGAACATGACACACAAAAGTGACATATTTGTACCCAGCCAAAAACAACAAATGTAAAGACAAATGCCATAAAGTGTTATATGTGGTGTAGAATTCAGATGTTTGGAAACACATAAAGAGGCTGTTGTTACCACAATTGATATGAACCCCCTACAGAAACATAACCGTGTAGTGTAGCATCATGTCCTAATACCACCAAGGGGGCCCTGTAGAAAGCCTGTGTGTTTGGCAGTAATGGGTCGACATCTTGTGTTTAAATCGGCCTCTCGGTGCGATCAGTGCAGGCCATAGTAAATTACCGTATTTGTCCTGTTTGTGTCATGTAACTAGCGAGTGTGTAAAGTGAAAAGATAGATCCCCATTAAGACTTTCAAGTCAAGAGAAATTATTAATGAGCGGAGAGGGAAAAAAAAGACCAGAACTGTTCCTCAATGAAATTGAGAGTGACAATAATGAGGCCCACAGTGGTAATGGGGCTCTGTGTCACAGTGCCTCTTTCACTGGTCTAACAGTGAGGAAGTGGCTGACTGGGTCGGAGCGGTGCACAGACACTCTTACGCGTGGGGGCGGTAGGGGGAGGTAGGCCGAATCTGGGGGGAGGGGATGGGGGGTTGCTTTGAGTGACTGAGCGTGCAAATGCATTGCCCCTGGCACCACTGAATAAACATGAGCGCATTTGATCAAATAAGGAGCCTGAGACTTAAGTGAGAGTTATTTCTCCACGGATTTGGGAAAAGGGGGTGTGGAAACGGCGACGTGGAACGTCACACGAATCCCAGTCTTGATTTCCCCGCCCCGTAGAGAGCGAGGGCGAGCTTAGCGCCACGCTCCAGCCTTCTTTTACCTCATCAGCACCTTTTATTGCACCTGATGTGTTCTGATATTGCTTGCAGAGCCAGTACAATCTGGATTTATGAGGGCCTCCAGACTGTAATACGTTTATGTAATTTACGACTGGAAATAAAGAGACCGGTGAATAATTTTTCCATTTTTCATTAAACCTCAGCAGCATTTCTTGTGAAGGAATGCAGTACGTGAAGGAGTGGAACCCTGTATTACCTCCATTGTGGTGCTCTGAAAGTGCCTCTCATTCTGCTTCACTTTTAGTGACATCACTCTTAAGTGTCTTCACAGACACCTCCGCAGCCAATCGCATTATTGCACTTCATTCATGTGCTTCCGGAAATGCCTTTATGCAAAAAAACTGAAAGACTTGCATATGGCATATTCTGCATCTCTTCTATACTGAATAAGTTTACACATTTGAACTGTATTTTTGGAGTCACAGGTTAAAATTCATGGGCGTGGAAGTTTTGAGATGAAGGTGTTTCGTAAGAGGGGCTTTTGGATTAAAGGTGTCATGTTTTATTTTAGGTCCTGTCATACCATGCCACCTGTTCGAAGACGGAGGTGGACAAATTCAAGGTAAGGACCACCGGCTTGAAGGAGGTAAGTTATCGTACACTGATTTTTTCTGTCTGCACACGCAAAGTCCTCACACTGCCTCAGTTTCATCTGTCTCTTGGTGTCATAGCAAACATGGCTTGTTTCATAACAACACTGCTCACCTGGAAAGAAATAATTGACTCTCATGCCTGAATTAACCCAGAGGGGATGCCATGAAATACATTTTCTCAGAAGTCTATCTAGTAGCTTCTTTGTTTGCTTAAAGTTTGCTTGACTGCTCGGATTTAAAATGGGTACCAGAAATATTTATACTGCAGATTTATACAGGTGGCAGTATCTTATATGAACATATTAAGTGCTGCATGGAAGATATTCTTGAGCGCCTCACAGAGTCTACATAAACGCTCTCTGCACAGGCAAATAGTATTTACAATGTGTCTTAGGAAAATAAGATTGTTTGCATTGTTACATGAAAGATAAATCTCATGAAAAGAAGTGAATAATTATTTCTTATCTAAGCAATTGTATTGCTGCCTTCAAGTCAGTTATTAGTCTTGATAAAAGGAAATGGACAATTCTCATTCATAATGCTTGGCAATGAAAATCTCAACATTGCCCTAAAGGTTCACAATGCAATTTAACCTGTAACGGTGCCTGGGTATTTTAAGTTAAAAAGTTACTTGGGCAAGAACATATTATGCCAATCTGGAGAGTATATTAAACAGAAGGAGCATCTCTTAACCCAGATGACAGTATGTGCTCTGTTGTATGTGTGTATGAGGGTGTATTCAATCCTTCTATTCTGTTTGCTTATTAGCATTTGTGAAACTGTTAGCCTGGGTCAAATATATTGGGATTTTAAAGCAACAGAGGAATAAGCTTTATGTAAATATGCTCAGTATATATCATCTTCATCTCTGTTCCAAACAATTTAAACAATATATAAAGTTAAGGGTTGTCTTTTACCTCTGCGAGATCGAATTTAACAATGAAAGTGATTTACATTAAAAATGCTCTACTATATAATAAAGACGTAGTGGGCATAAATCATGTTTATCTATGAAAAATTTCATGCAGTAGCTTTTTATATTTATTGTTTTGTATGCAATTATTTTTCATATTTATCTTATTATATTCAAAAAAACCACACAGGCAAAAACACATAAAGCAAATATAGGTGATGAACAACAAAGGGAAACACAAAACAGGAGCCACATTTACACTGGTTTAGTCTACGGTCATGAAATACAGTTCTCAAAAGTGTCAAGGCCAGGAAATTTGACCAAGTGCCTTCAAGCAGGGTACCCCTGTGTTTTAAAGGCAGGTTTTCACTGTGTGTCTAGTGCTCAGATCTGGACATTTCTTATGCTCCCCGAACACATAGAGAGATCTCCATAAGACCTCAAACCTAACCCGGTCCCAATGTACTGTACATCACTACTGTACTTTACCCCTTGTTTAGCTGGGGTTATTCTGAAACAGTCCAGGCGAATAGCTTCTGGGAATTTTCATTACCAGTGATCTCAACCTGCTGCAAGCCATACACCCTTGGTCAAATCCACCTTCAGTTAGGCCATGGCACAACTTTGGTGGTGCAACATAAACAAGTCTGGACAAAAAACAATGTCCTTAACAGGCTGTAAGTGTTAGCTAAGCCAAGAAGCAAGGAAATTGAAATAATATATGAATAACATTGGCGTAGCTCATAATAATAGACCTAAAATCACTAGTTTCATATAGTTCTGTGCATTCTAACGTAATCAATTGTTCTGCTTTTTTGTGATATGATAGAATGAATAGTGATTTTTGATTTATGAGTAATGAAAATATCACATAATGTGTACTATAACACCTTCAAGGAATTTTGGAATTGTAAAATATCTTTATTAAGCTGTACAATGATGCATGCAAATGCAGAGTTTTGAAATGCATTTGAATTTACTGAGCAAGATTTAAGAGCAGACCTTTCTGAATAAAAACAGAGCCCTTCAGATCCATCCAGTTTCGGTTTGCATATATGAGAAACACGGGTAATGTACATTATGTATATGTGGTGCATCAGGTGTGCTTTTGCCATTACTGTATGTGGTACTGTTGAAAGAATAATAAAAAAACCTCTAGTCACCGTTCACTTACCACACGCAAAATATTCGAAGTGTGTAATTATTCAGCCGGACTGAAAGTGCAGTCTCCATTCTTGATTTAGAGAACCTAAACTTGGTGTTTTTAATGAAAATGTGAAATCAATACTTAAGGATTTAGATGCATTATTAATACAGCTGTGTGAAAGCACCAGCGCTTTTGCGGAGTATGCTTATTGAGGCTGTCATGACAACATAATGGATCACATAGCTCCTATATGGGTTGCAGGGCTGGAAAATGAACACATTAATGAATGCTTAGCTGTGCTCTCAGTAGTATTCCCTATGGACACCCCTGTCCACAAGCACAACGCTTCAGCCCAAACTGTCAGATCTCTGAACGTGCTGTACCCCCCCCCCCCCTCCAAACTATGTCTGCTCAGAGCGCTCTTCAGAGCTGCAAATGGAATTTCTAAGAAAAAGCTTTTCCAAAGAAAAATGTCACCAGTAGACAGCTTCCACAGTCGATCTGCAGTTATAACCAGGGGCACAGAATTGGTCTGTGTACTTACCAAGCTGAAAGTCAAACAGTCTGAAAAAATAAGACACTGGTGAATTTTTCTGCTTTCAGTGGCCATGTTGCGCATTACTCTAACTGTGCAAAAGAGAGAGGGGTGAGAACATATTCAGCCTTTAATGTTTCTCTCAAAGTGAGGCGTGCTTGGTCTGTGCTGACCGGGTGGGGGGCGGTGCACGTTTGGCCGTAGCAGAGAGCGTAACCCGGGGAGGCTGGGTTTCACTCGAAGGCTTGTCCCTCCTTCATTACGCGAGAGCGAACGCTCTGACCTGCATTGAGCCGCCAGCTGAACGTGCACGTAACCGCACGGCTCGGCCTGCAGACCGCGGAACCGTAAAGAGGAGGAGCTGACAGCGTGCGGTTCAGAGGAGGGCTCCCGCCATTCCGCGCCCTCACAAAGTGATGGGGCAGGTATGATAGCGATGTGTCAGGCCAGAGAGTACGACTGGGCATTGCGAACTGAGCAAACCCTATACAAAATGAGTGCACATTGAATCCACTCCAGTGAATGTGCTAGAAGAGTAGACAAAGACATTCTCCTCTGCGCAATGTGTTTGTGTGACCTGATCTCTAAGCAGTAATGTGCCATGTAGGTTTGGATTGTCTGAACAAGAGTTAGAGTTATCAGGTGACTGATAAATATGATTTGTGGCATGTATTTCCACTGTAGCACCCTCTCAGTCACTGGTGCTTAGCCTTCAGTTTAAGGGTAGGTTTGCTGGCACGTCATTCTGTTTAGTTATTTGCTGAGTCTCTGCCACTGCGGTGCCCAGATTGCTGTCACATTTAGAGATTAGCACTGCGCTAAGCGGTGCTCTCAGTGGTACCAGTGTACACTGTTTGAATTTGAAGAAGCATTTTCTAAGGCAGCTGACAAACATTTCGGCCAATCATGAGGATTTAACACAGAAATATGGTCTAATACTTCCAATTCGATTGAGATCACATTAATGCCGAAAGCTGGCAGTTGTCGTTTAAATATTGAAAAATAATGTTCTTTTCATCCTGGTGTCCTGTTTTCATGTGCACAGTATACAGATCATTTAAAAGTATCTGGGCCAGGTTTCGTTGGTTAATGATGCTGGTAGTGTGTGTTTCTAATTTTAAAGAATTAAAGGGGGAAGTTGTTGATGACGACGATCGCAATTTATCAATGGGAGGATGGAACATAAACAACACTTTAATTCCTCTGCCAGTTACCCTCTCATTAATTAAGCATCCTTCTTTGAATTTCTTCTATATTTAGAGTCTTTCATTAGCGAGTTCTTCAGAGGAGGAGTGTCATTTTCAGATATTTCCAGGTCTTCTGGGAGGGTAGTTAATTTGGAAAAGATTCTGGAACTCAAAATGCTTATTCTGTGGAGCTAAGGATTCAAAGATTGAGCCAAAATACAAGATTAGTTATTTACAAAAAGAACCATACTGTAGAACCACTTTCTCACACTTTTGGTGAGAACAGTAATGCAAATGGTCCCAGGCGGAATTGCTAATTTTGTCTGCTGCAAATGGAATATTTTTTTGCCACTGCCAGTTTGGCATTTGCATCAACATTGGTTGGATGGTGCAACAGGAGGTATTTCAGTACAGACATCCTGCATTGTGCTATATTTGTGCTTCTACCAATGCACACCTTCACATTTCTCAAATTGTGTGACATATGCATTTTTTATATACTGAGGATACCTAGGATACAAAAAAATCTGAATTAATTTAGCATGGTATTGACATTTAAAATCACTTTTAAAAAGTGTGCATGTTTACGGAATTATTTTTCTCCATTTACTTTCTGAACATATATATCCTTTTCAGTGATTTAAAGACATATTGGCTACAGAGCATTACAAGTACATCAACGAAATGTAACTGTAGTGGAACAGTAGCACAGTCCATAAGTTTTCTTTATACAAATTATAATAAAAGAACAAATGCCCAAAGAATTAAGCACTATTTTAGGCTTATATCCAGCTAAGATGAAAATTACCTAAACCAAGCTTCTTCTCATTCTCAGGGTGTCATGACAATAATTTGGTTGAGGAGTCTAGTTTGATAAATGTGCATGTGGCAGTTCTTCATCTAACAGGTTTCATTATGTGCTGTTTAATGCCATAGGAAATTGGCAATTTTGTCCTATCTGACAAAACAGCACATAATGAAACCGAAGCCCCACCACACCCACCAGTAAGTTCGTAAACCAACATCTTTTGCAACTGCTCTGCAGGAGCATACCATGTCTCATGATGAGATTGCCTAGCTATAAATTATATCTAAGACCACCTTAAGATCATCTTAGAAATGTTGCAGGTTGAGCTGGTTTTAGCTGGTGTACTAACCTGATCGAGCTGGGCTGAACTGATGTACCAGCCTGGTTCAGCTGGGCTGAGCTGGTGTACCAGCCTGGTCAAGCTGGCCTTAAAAAATTTAAATTCAAATTAAATTTATATTCTAGGGTTCTTTCCCTTGGTTGGTTTCAAACATGCAGTGTAAAGTTTTTGAATTAGAAGTGTATTCAGTTACAAAAAATATGTAGATATGTTATGTTAGGCTTTGTACTGCAATTGTATTGCCAGATGCTGATGAATTTCAACAAAAAAGGACATTTATTGGTACTTGTGATCTAGCTGGTCGCTGGTCACCAGCTACCATGCTTCACAAACCCAGCTCTAGCAGGTCACCAGCTACCATGTTTCACAAACCTAATTCTAGCAGGTCACCAGCTACTAACTACCAGCTACCATGCTTCACAAACCTAGTTCTGGCGGGTCACCAGCTACCAACAACCAGCTACCATGTTTAGCAAAACTAGTTCTAACGGGTCACCAGGTACCAGCTCTAGCTGGTCACCAACTACCAACTACCAGCTACCATGCTTCACAAACCTAGCTCTAGCAGGTAATGCTGATTACCAGCTACCAGCATAAGCTGTTTCTTTTCACCATGATACTGAAATTGAGTTGGACATGCCTTAATTTGTAAACGCCCTGAATTACCGATTGATTTACAATTGCATCTTCAAGTTCATTTTACAGTAAATGATTGCCAGCTAATTACTGTGGATTTAGTGGACATTTACTGTTACCAAATTTTAGGGGATATTACTGTATTTTGTGGTAAATTAGTTACAGTAATATCCTGTGTCTCTACTGTGGAAACCATTTTACTGTAAATCTAACACAAAAAAATTTGTTTCTCCTCAACAATAATCATACAATAATTTTCTCCAGATGCAAAACAGTAATGTACTGTGAAAAGAGCCTTCTAACACTGAGCGGTATCATAAGGTCTTTTACAGTGGCAGTCACACGCAGAGTCATTATGGAGAACCAGTGACATATAAATAGTTTTACTGCAGAACCACAGACCCATACTGTCGCACTTGACTGTAAAGTGGGCAGTAGTTGCATGAGAAACTGAGTGCCAGAGCCAACCTGTGTGGATTAACTGATAACAGTAATGTATTTAGTGCTTTTCTCAAAGATGCCCACACAGTGAATGTATATATAGAATATATAAAAATAATTTTAAAAAAATAATTTTTATATATTTGTTTTCGGATAAAATAGAAAAAATATAAGTGCACACACAAGAAATGGGAAACAAAATAACATTAATACACCGCACAGAAAAGATGTGTTTTTAAGAATGCTTTAAAAGTACTGATTGTGTCCTTGATGTGTTGAGCAAGGGCATCCCAAAGGGCTCCCCTAGTGAAGATCTTGTTGCCAAATACTGTATGCGTTGCTGGGAGGGCCTTCACTGCCTGGATGTTTGGTAGGGTATCGGGAGTCAGAAAGATAAGAAGGAGGGAACACCACAAAGTGACTTGTAGTGCAAGAGGAGTGGTTTTAAGTTGACTTGGGCTTTAAACAGTAACCTGTGAAATTCTTTCAAGACAGGAGTGATGTGATTTCGTGATGACTTCAGAGTTGAATTTTCTCAGTATATTTGTGTCCATTTCTTTCTCTCTCCCTCCATATTCATTTTCAGGCTGCAAACATCCCCCTTGTTTGTGAACTTGGCATCGATAAGTTATCCTTCGATGACTTCTCCCTCGATGTGGACGCCATGATAACTGCTGCCCTGCGCATGTTTATGGAGTTGGGCATGGTGCAGAAATTCAAGATCGACTACGAGGTGAGGCTCACAGCCACATCGAGTGCTGCCGCCTGAGAGCAGAGCAGAGCAGCCCTGGGAACAGGTGCCCTGCTGACTCTCTCTCTCTCTCTCTCTGTCCCTCTCTCTCTCGCACTCTCACTCTGTCCCTCTCTCTCTCACACTCTCACTCTGTCCCTCTCTCTCTCACACTCTCTCTCTGTCTCTGCTCCCTGTGCAGACGCTGTGTAGGTGGCTGCTGACAGTGAGGAAGAACTACCGCATGGTGCCATATCACAACTGGCGGCACGCCTTCAACGTCTGCCAGTGCATGTTCTCCATGCTGACTGTAAGTACGGCCCCAACACAGGCCCGCGAGGGTTCTGATGGCCCCGGCAAGCAAACACAAACGATTCACTCGCTCACAAAACTCGCTCGCCGAGTGGCTCCTCTATGAGAAAGTTCACCTGCTTGTGGTTTGGCGCAGGCCACACCTGTGGAACCACGCTAGTACCCTGCAACTTTCACTCAACACAACCCATCCAAAACAGGACCGACATATCCCACAGAGTGGTGTGGCAGGCCTGAGTGGATTCAACCACAGCAGTTCACCCCATCACCCCATTTGGCCAGGGCTCCCTTGAAAAAGAGAAAGACATCTCAATGGGACTCACCTGTTTAAATAAAGGAGAAACAAAATAATCACCTGCGTGTCAGGGAAAATCACTTCCTGTGCATGTACGGCATAATGAAACACAGTAAGCTATCATAATGACTTATTAACGGTGGAGAAGAATGTGGTGTTGTGTAGGCGTGTTATTAGTACAGCATTGTCCTGCAGTGTGTTTTAATGAGTGCCATGCTACTTTCCACCCCATACTTCCCTTGTTTTTACAAACATTATTTTATTTTAGTTGCAAGTATAAGGACATACAATGTCATCAATACTTTCATGTGCATAGTATAAAGAATGCAATTAAAAGAGTGAATGGGGGTGGTGTCACAACAGTAATTAACCACTATTGATTCTTACGAGTATGTAAGTCACAACATAGCGTGTTTCCCAGGATTTATTTGTAATTTCAATTGCTTTTGAAATTCCAAGGTGAAATAGACTTTTGTTTTTAAAGAAAGTATTGACACTGAAATTCTCACCCTAAAGATAATTTAACCATGACCAGAATTTCACAGATAGCATTCTTCTTCCTTTTTCCACTGGTAACTTTTCTGTGTGTGGATGCACAGTGAAAGGAAGGCAGCTATGAATGAATGCATTAAGAGAATGACTGACTGGCTGACTGACATCTCCTCTGTCTGTGTCACCCAGACTGCAGGATTCCAGGAGACCCTGACTGAAGTGGAGATTCTGGCTCTGATCGTGGGCTGCATCTGCCATGACCTGGACCACCGCGGCACCAACAACGCTTTCCAGGCCAAGTGAGTGGCTGCCTTTCGGACTGGCCTCCCCGTTTCAACACAAATCACTCCCAATGCCATGCAATTTGACAGAGCAAGACGAGTACGTAAAGAATAATGTCCATGACTGCACGGATGGATTGTGGCTTTAACAGCCGCTGCGTGGCATACTGTGTCGCTCCGTATTGGGTGTGTTCATGTACAGACTGTGGGCCTCAGTTACTAAGACCTACATGTACATGCAAAACCAGGAACATGATCCATGATTGGTCATTGTACTGTATTTTTTTTCACACCAATCATCAGTTGTGTTATTAGTTTTGCCTGTACAAAAGGTTTTGCACATGCTAAAGGTCTTAGTAAATCAGGCCCCATATGTGTCGTTGAAAGACCAGTAGCAGGGTGGCCACCTTGTGCAACCAAAATATAATTTTTTAATAGCTATATTATATATAAAATCTATGATACACATACTGTGCCATTAAGCTTATTCTATTCAAATGAAATTTTACCCTAATTTTTTATTTTGAAAGAAACAAATTTCCTGTTTTCCACTACAGGGGGATCTGATATTTGTCATCGGTGACCATATTTATTACTAAATTAACGCAATGGTCTACATTTTAACCAATCAGTGATTTAGTGGGTAGCCAATCAGAAGGGAACTATGTCTTTATCTTGTGGTGCAATGAGCACTTTAAATGGCATAGATTATGTCAGTTTTACTTCCTGGACAAGCAGTAAATGATCCTGATCTTGTGGGCAGACAGTTAGAGGGCCTTGGAGGGAAATTGTTTTTGGTTAGTTTGGTGAAGATGTGACCAGGTAGGAGATGCTGACTGTATTCTTTCTTTGTGACTCCCACAGAACGGGCTCGGCCCTGTCTCTGCTGTATGGGACATCAGCCACCCTGGAACACCACCACTTCAACCACGCTGTCATGATACTGCAAAGCGAGGTACTGTTCACCTCTCCCAAAACATAATACAGCACAACAAGCGCACACTGTCGCAATACACAGTACAGCCAAAATGATGGAGTCATCGGTTGCTTTGCAAAGTGGCACAAAGATATGAACGGCACAACAAGAAGCAAGCAACCCATGCTCTGTGAAACAGGTGGAGTGTCAGTTTATTCTAGGGTGGAGCTAGCATGACATAGAACTGTGCGATGAGCGCTCTATTCAGGTAGACTGTGAACAATCAACTGCAGCTATAGCTACTTTCACTCAGCCATCTGCAAATCTGACCAATCCTTTCTTCTTCAGGCAGCAAAGAAGACCAAATTGGCCTGCTACTCGCAGTTTACAATCTACCTTATTTCATATTCTGTTCTGTCACACTATACAGTACAACACTGTGAAAAAAAACCAAAGCAATTGGTTTTATTCTAAAGACGCCAACAACCTGAATATGATTTTAAGTCTAAGTATATACAGGTCTCATGCACTGGGACTGGTAACAGCTAATCAAAATTCGACAATTCCTTATAATTAAATGCTGTCACATCATGTATTTATCTGTGAATATGTACATGCTGTAAAGTATGGTGGTTGGAAGGATTCGTGTAAGCATGCTGTGTTTTTTCCAGTATGTTCACTCTCTCCAGAGGGTTACGGTGCATCTCCTGCCCCCTTGTGGCTGTAATTGTGTCCTGTAGCACTATTGATGGAATATGGCTTCACCAGCAGATGCGCATGCACCTTTATTACATATGACCGTTATGACTATTATATGTAATGCATCCTGTGTAAAGTGGCAGAAGAATTCCCTTTCGTTTCATTATGGCAAAATAGAATACACTATCTGTTTATCTACAGTATAAATAGCTCTAGTGCAATACTTGGCTCAGGATTTGACTTATCCACATTGATAAATAGAGTCAAGTGTTTTTCCCACAAAAAGAAACAAATACATTTGTGGAAACCCATACAGTCTAATTCGTTGCTAGAGATGTTTATTCGTGGAGCAAGTTGAGGTAAGTACATAATGAAATAAATTGCAGGGTTGTGGTGGGACACGGTTTTGGCAGGCCAGGCTCCATTAAGTTCATTATGCTGTCTGCAACGACACTGCAAGGTGACGAATGTTTGCTTGGAATATAATAATGGCTTCTGATGATATGGAGAATGAATTACGGCCTGCGTCATTAGCATATAAATGAGTTATGTTTGGTTCATTTTGATTCATGCGGGGTGGGGGGGAGGCTCACGGATTCACTCCACCAACCAGCAGGAACAATTAATTAAAACTTTACTTTTTAACGTACTTGAGCGTGGTATCTTTCTTTCTCTCGCTCGCTTTCTCTCGCTTGCCTCCCACTTGTTCTTTCTTTCCTCCCCCTCCCCTCCCCTCCCCCCCCTCCTCTCTCCTCCCTCCCCCCCTCACCTTCTCACTTTTCTTTCTCCCTCGCTCCCATGCTTTTCCCCTCTCCCCCTCCCTCTCTCCCTCTCTCCCTCTCGTGATGGAAGGCTCAGATTCGGAGAGCTCTGTCTCCGCTGCGATAGCGCTCTTGTGTTTGGCGGTAGCCGGCGGGCTGACGGGGAGGTTCCTCGTACGCAGCGGACGCAGATCTCTCAGAGTAGAGTCTCCCGCTCGCTCCAGCGCTGCACTTCCCACCGCGCTGCTCACCACCCCCACCCTCCCCGCTTGGCGCGGCGCTATGTAGGGCAGTATTATAGCATATTTAACGGCGCTTGTTTAATTATTGAAGGTTCAGCGTGTGTATCAGCCCCACGCAGCTCTCTGTGAAGCGCTGCTCTGGGCGGAGCCTGACGCCATGCGTCTGATCTCCGGGGAGCT
The DNA here is from genome assembly GCF_013347855.1 of Anguilla anguilla. Taxonomy (NCBI): domain Eukaryota; kingdom Metazoa; phylum Chordata; class Actinopteri; order Anguilliformes; family Anguillidae; genus Anguilla; species Anguilla anguilla. The sequence continues at coordinate 34,180,908 of NC_049203.1, read as the reverse complement.
GTGTCTCCACCATCCTGAGGAATCTCCCTGCTTTCTGTGCTTCGCTCGTGACTGTTGTCAGAGCTGACAGCACTGATGCTCACTGATCCACTTCCTCAGTTCTAAGAGGGAGCGTTTTTGCCCCTCGGATTATGATCTAATTATGATGTGTGGGCGGATTCATATTTTGAATCAGACCCAGATTGAATCAAAAGGTATCCGCACAAACAAACTCATCCAGTATAACAAAAGCAGTTTAAAGAGGGTAGAAGCTACTGTTATTTCTGAGCATTGAGTTAGCAATGATGTTTTTTCTTTTCTGTCCGCAGGGTCACAACATCTTTTCCAACTTGTCCTCCAAAGAGTATAGTGACCTCATGCAGCTGCTGAAACAGTCCATCCTGGCCACTGACCTCACCCTCTACTTTGAGTATGTACTTCATGCAAATAGCCATTGGCTTCAGACATCACCAGTCAATCGCAGATCAGACATTCCTATGGATCTTCCCTGTCTATCATATGTACTTCATATGCACTATTACTGGCCTGAGATACTACTCATTTGCTAAAGCTCAAATGTCCACACAGACCACAGACCACATTCTTTTGTGAGGCTGTTCGCTGTTACTTGCCTCAGAAGAATCTTATAATGAGAAGGGGAATGTGCTCAGACAAAAGAATAAAATGTATAGATTGGAGTGTTTAATAGTACAGGTGGGGTATTGTGTTCTGCTCAGTTTTAATGATTGGGCTGTGAGCATAATTACCGAGCGTTTTACCATAAATTATTCAGCTGAACATAAATAAATTCACCCGTAACGCTGCTCTCAGTTGAATATTGAAATTTGAGGACTAACACTGCTCTCTGGTGGATGATGTGTGTCCCTGCATCTGACCAGGCTGAATAAAGAAATGTCTGCCTCCTTTTCTAGGAACCGGAAAGCTTTCTTTGAGATGGTCAGTAAAGGGGAATACAACTGGAATGTGAAGACCCACAGGGATATGTGCAGGTAAATTCCAGTCCACCTGGAGTGACATCACATGGGGGCCATTTCACACACACCCTCCTGTTGTACTATGTCTGCCTTAAAATAAATGGTTCTATATCAGTCCCGTCTTTCCGGCGAGTGACATTAGTTAAGAAACAGACCATGTTTTTTGTGGAAATGATCAAAGTCATGGCTTGCTTGTAAAGGTGTTGGCTATCGTGGGTCAGGGGCATTCATGTGTCACGTCTCCTTGCTACAGGTCAATGCTGATGACTGCATGTGACCTTGGAGCTGTGACCAAACCCTGGGAAATATCCAGAAAGGCAAGTCTGACATGGAATGAACTTTTTTTCTTTGTGTGGGGATGGGGAGGAGCCAATTGTTCTGTCAATGGAGTGCTACAGCCAATGGGACTTCACACCTGCTTTCCATCTGTTAGGTGGCGGAGCTGGTGACCAGCGAGTTCTTCGAACAGGGCGACAGAGAGCGGTCAGAGCTGAAGCTCACCCCTTCTGTGAGTTTCCCCCGTCACCGTTTTACACGTCCTCTCTCTCTCAGCGTTTCTCACGGTTTCCCGGTTCTACCGTCTGAACAGAAAAGGTTTCTTTCTTCAAATGACACAAAGGGGGTTGTTCTCACAGGAGTGGAGCTGGTTGGCTTGGCCAGCTTCCTGGCACCAGGGAGAGGCCCTCAGTGTCAGTCTGTGCCCGTCTGTACCCGGGCCTCTTTGTGTGCCCCGCTCTCAGCCTGGAGCTACCGGGGAACCAGACCACAGGAAGGCCCTGACCCAGGACCACACGCTTCACCCTCTCCCTGTGCACAAGTCTATTCAATTACCCGCCGCAAAACGCCAACTTTCGCCAGTGGCACTCCCATCTGCCCAAGCCAGATACAATGTGATTGCTTAGACTGCCTCGGAAGGTTTGTCCTTTAGGCTATGGATAACAGGAACTCAATACGATTTCATTTAATCTCGTTTTGCGCCTGTTCCTTCAGCGACTTGCATAGCGTAACCCGATAATGGGGCGATTAAACCATATACTCGTGTTTTTTTCCCACTGGTGATGTCGGACTTGAGTCAAAATTATATTTTTTGCCATTCGCGCGTAATTTTTTCACCCCCCCTTCGCAGCTGGGTAATACAAGTACGGAAATGAAACACGGGACAAAGGTTGCCATCCCAGCAGTTGCTTTGAAGACCAAATGGCGGTCAGAGCGAAAAGAGGCACGCGGTCTGGGAGCGCGCGCGCCCAGCTGATTGGGCAGCCGCATTGCTGCGGCGGTGGCCTCGGGTTTCTAAGGCTGCGTGTCAAACTCATTACCAACCGGCACGTGGGCGTTATGAATTATGCATTCATAATCCAGACCCATTGCCCAGTAGCTATCTCTGAAGCACAGCCCTTCTGAAGCGTCACAGGTCTACAATGCAGGAGGCGAAGACAGAATGGGAAATAAGAGGAAGGTAATTACCGGTGTGTCTTCAAGGCAAAGGCTATTTCCTCCACCCCCACAACACCCCTCCCCTCCCAGGCTTTTGAGAAACAAAAAATGTTCAGAGTATAGGTCTGCTTAGCAGTAGGTCCAAAAAAATCCCCTGAGGGTGAAGTGCTGGAATGTTATGTGTCATCATGTCATTTTTCTCCCATACACCATTGCAGTGTGTTCCTCCAGACAGGGGTAGGCGCTGTGTGCAGGCTGTGTTCCAGATGTAATGGAAGGCTTGCTGCTGTTTGTGTTCCAGGCCATCTTTGACCGGAACCGGAAGGATGAGCTCCCTGGCCTGCAGCTGGAATGGATTGATGGGATCTGCGCCCCTCTATATGAGGTATGAACATGAGCTCTGCAGACACACCCCCTACCCCACCACGCCCTCACCCCCTACCACACCCCCATCAGTGCGCTGTGTGGACATACCCCCACCCCCACCACACCCCATCAGTGCGCCGTGTGGACACACCCCCACCACACCCCATCAGTGCGCTGTGTGGACACACCCCCTCCCCCACCACACCCCCATCAGTGCGCCGTGTGGACACACCCCCACCACACCCCATCAGTGCGCTGTGTGGACACACCCCCTCCCACACCACACCCCCATCAGTGCGCCGTGTGGACACACCCCCACCACACCCCATCAGTGCGCTGTGTGGACACACCCCCTCCCCCACCACACCCCCATCAGTGCACCGTGTGGACACACCCCCACCACACCCCATCAGTGCGCTGTGTGGACACACCCCCTCCCACACCACACCCCCACCACACCCAATTAGAGTGCTAAGACAAACACCACGCCCCCTCCCCCCTCCCGAGGTGCAAGATGATGCATGTGCTGTCTTTCCTCTGGGAGACTCCTCCTCCCCAGATATTTCCACTCTCACCAGCTGGTGGGATCAGCAGCATAGAGGGGAGGTGACACGAATGCAGGCAGCTGGGAACCCGACTGTATATCAAACATTTCACATGCACACCCACGTCAAAAAAAGTATTAGCACTGCGGCTTTTCGTGAGCAAAAATCGATGTTCTTAGCTCTGTTCTGAAATTCAGAGCTTTCTGAGCGCAGATATTGCAGCCTTTCACACAGCCTGTCTCAAGCACCTTCCCGCGGAGTAAAAGCGGCATTCAGACTGAGGCCATTCACGTGAGGAGGAAGAGCCCATTCTTCCGTTTAGCTTCAGAGAACGGCGCAGACGCGGCTGTGCAGCTCGGAGTGAACGCGGCTTCACATCCTAATCTTGCGTGTGGGATGCGACTGTGCACCTCGGAGTGAACGCGGCTTCACATCCTAATCTTGCGTGTGGGATGCGACTGTGCACCTCGGAGTGAACGCGGCTTCACATCCTAATCTTGCGTGTGGGATGCGACTGTGCACCTCGGAGTGAACGCGGCTTCACATCCTAATCTTGCGTGTGGGATGCGACTGTGCACCTCGGAGTGAACGCGGCTTCACATCCTAATCTTGCGTGTGGGATGCGACTGTGCACCTCGGAGTGAACGCGGCTTCACATCCTAATCTTGCGTGTGGGATGCGACTGTGCACCTCGGAGTGAACGCGGCTTCACATCCTAATCTTGCGTGTGGGATGCGACTGTGCACCTCGGAGTGAACGCGGCTTCACATCCTAATCTTGCGTGTGGGATGCGACTGTGCACCTCGGAGTGAACGCGGCTTCACATCCTAATCTTGCGTGTGGGATGCGACTGTGCACCTCGGAGTGAACGCGGCTTCACATCCTAATCTTGCGTGTGGGATGCGACTGTGCACCTCGGAGTGAACGCGGCTTCACATCCTAATCTTGCGTGTGGGATGCGGCTGTGCACCTCGGAGTGAACGCGGCTTCACATCCTAATCTTGCGTGTGGGATGCGACTGTGCACCTCGGAGTGAACGCGGCTTCACATCCTAATCTTGCTTGGGGGACGCGGCTGTGCACCTCGGAGTGAACGCGGCTTCACATCCTGATCTTGCGTGTGGGATGCGACTGTGCACCTCGGAGTGAACGCGGCTTCACATCCTAATCTTGCGTGTGGGATGCGACTGTGCACCTCGGAGTGAACGCGGCTTCACATCCTAATCTTGCGTGTGGGATGCGACTGTGCACCTCGGAGTGAACGCGGCTTCACATCCTAATCTTGCGTGTGGGATGCGACTGTGCACCTCGGAGTGAACGCGGCTTCACATCCTAATCTTGCGTGTGGGATGCGACTGTGCACCTCGGAGTGAACGCGGCTTCACATCCTAATCTTGCGTGTGGGATGCGACTGTGCACCTCGGAGTGAACGCGGCTTCACATCCTAATCTTGCTTGGGGGACGCGGCTTTGCACCTCGGAGTGAACGCGGCTTCACATCCTGATCTTGCGTGGGGGACGCGGCTGTGTGAATGGCCTGAACGGCGGCGAGCTGCGCGCGGCCGACTTTGAGCACGCTGTGGCGCGCGTCGGAGAGGAGCCCCGAAAAGAGCGGGTGATGAAAAGGAGGAACGTTCGCGCCCCCGCAGAAGGGACGGCCGTGACGCCGGTCCTCACCGGCTCGCGACAGAGCCCCTTCTGCGTCTGGACACGCGTTGAACGCCACGAGCAAATGGAGTTTCAGATTCACTTCAGCGTTACCCAGGTTAATAATAATGAGGGATTCACATATTTCAGAAGGAAATTAATATGTACAAATTCTGAAAGAGTATGAAAATCCAACAGTCCCATCCATGTTTTGAATAAAGAACATGAAAAGTGAAAAGTGTATGGCATGAGAGAGAAGTATAGGTGCAGAGGGAGAGTCTTATATTTATATTTTATATTTTAATATATATTTTTTAAATATATTTATTGAGCATTTTACAGTATAGTATGCAGGAATTTGATAACCTTTTAACCCTCCCGTTCCAGCCCTAACAACATCTATGATATAAATTGAGGAGAATACATTGTAAATGCAGGACAGAAACAAAAAGAAGGGAAAAAGCAAATACAAGTTTTTAAAAAAAAAAAGTGTTCACACAAATGTACATACAGTGCTGCAAGCAGTTTAGTTACAGTTGTCATAGTTACATAAATACTTGATACATTACATATTCAGTCATCATCTGGGGAAACTGTCTGACTGTGTCTTTACATAGCCAAGTAAAGGTCACCAAGCATTCTCAAGTTTGGCATGAGAGAAAACCTATTTTTTTCAAGTGTAAAACATCTTTAATCCAACCTATGGTACTGTGGTATTGTGGCATGCTTCATTAAAAAAAATATTTAAAGGCAAAAACAGATACTTGACCTTCTTTTGTAACCTAAAATTGACGTAACACATATTGCTAACACGTTCACTTTGAAACTCCACTGTTCACGTTACTTATCACAGAAAACTGATTCAGTTGTATCTACACAATTTCCACGCCTCATTCTTATGCTGTTAGTGAATGGTGAAATGGTAGTAGCCATATCCACGGAAATGGAAACTGCTTCATTCATTTCTTTTGAGGAAAGATCACAGATTTTGGCCCTGTGATGTTCCCTCTTGTTTGGGAAACAGCCATTTCTATGCGGTCACTACAGTGGCAATTAAAGTGAAACAGGCGGGGGTGGGGGGAGGGGCACGGCGAGTTCAGAGACTGGTGGGTTATGTACGTGGGCGGAAGAGGATCCTACATCATCAGTCAACTTCTCCCAGCGGTTCATTCCTGAATAGAATATTAATTTGAAGTTATGTAACCGCCCGTCTTCAAAGGACCCCCTCCCCCCTCCCCCAGTAGCGCGCCTTCGTCTGAATACTGATAAGGTGGGGAGAGAGGTCTGCACAGACATGGCAGAGGGGATTCTGACCAACGGATCAAGCCTGTCCAAAATTTAAAGAAAGGTCACACCACCCCCCCAACAGGGAGCACCATGGTAACTTCCTCCATTCCTTAACTTTGTCTAACCTCCCTCTCGGCACGCTAATGCGCCCATTGGGCTTACTGTGCCAGTGGCGGCTGCGGCCGGTGACGCCGCAGGGTAGTGCCTAGCCGCCTGCAGCGCTGGCCGTGGGGGAGGGGACCTCCCTCCTCCTCATACGAGCTCATCTCCCCCGGCCTAGGAGAGACCGGCAGCCTGACTGTCACACCTGTGTGAGAAGCATGCAGTGTGACATGCACGATTTGGAATTCCAGACTAGGAGAACAGATACAAAATGGGGGGGGGGGGGGGGGGGAAGCTGTGGTTTGCGCACATTTCTAAAGTTTCATTTTTAATGAGCTAAGGCAGAAAGGAGGTCTGTTGCACATCTCATGTAAAGAACAGCATCCCCTACAGGCAGGCATCTGTAACAGCACCATGGCATCAGTCTCTACTGCTGTAAGCCTTCAATATTTGTGAAGCATATAATATAATGAAGAAAAGCACCTGTCCGACAGATCAGAAACACTTCTCAGGAGGCAGGTGTGGATGTGTCAGTGACTTCTGTCGGCAGAAGACTTTATGAACTGAACAACAGAGGCTACACTGCGAGATGCAAACCACTAGTTCACCGCAAAACAGAATGACCAGGTTACAGCTTGCTAAGGTCTACCTAAAAGAGCCTGCAGAGTACTGGAAGAAGGTCTTGTGGACAGATGAGATCAAGATTCACTTGTACCTGAGGGATGGCCAGAGCAAGTGTCCAAAGCACCACCTTCATCTGTGAAACATGGTGGTGGGAGTGTTTGCTCTGGGCATGTATGGCTGCCACAGGTACTGGCTCACTTGACTTCATTAATGATGTAACTGTTCATAGCAGCAGCAGAATGAATCCTGAAGTGTACAGAATCATTTTATGTGGTCAATTTCAACAAAATGCCTCCAAACTCATTGGACGACACTTCATCCTACAGCAGGACAATGATCCCAGACATACACTGCTAAAGCAACAAAGGAGTTAAAAGTCAAAACTGGAACATTTTTGACTGGCTAAGTCATTCACCTGATCTGAATCCAATTGAACATGTGCTTCATATGCCGAAGAGAAAGCTTATGGCAACTTGCCCCCAAAACAAGCAATAGCTTAAGATGGCTGCGGTACAGGCCTGGCTGAGCATCACCAGAGAAAACACTCAGCACCTGGTGGGGCACAGATTTCAAGCAATCATTGTATGCAGAGGATATGCAACAGAGTACTAAACATGACTGCTTCCATTTGCATAACATTAATATGTCTCAAACATTATGGTGCCTGAAATAGGGTTACCATAAGAAGTGCTACTATTTCTACTTGGTGAAACCAAGGTGTATAAACATACCATTAAAGAAAAACTGAAAAAATATCAAATGTGCACTTTCACCACATTTTAATTGTTTGATTACATATCTAAAATAGTGGAGTACAGCACCAAATCAAGAAGAAGAAAAAAGCCTTTGTCCCAAACATTATGGAGCTTACTGTATGTGTGACACCTCTGTGACAGACCTCGTTTAGATTAGCCTTTTTTATCAGGCACCAGTAGACTTGACTGTGTTTGAACAGAAACCGCTTTTCATAAATACTACAGGACCCCACTGAAGGATTAAATCACGTGTAAGCATGCATCGTGAATTTGAAATACATTAAAATTTCAGTGCATCTTTTGTGCAGGGATTTTTGGAACCCACTCTAAACCTAAAAGAAGCTGTTCAATCAATGAACTGCATTCCAAAATTAAAAAAGGTAACATAATGGTTTTTAACCTTGACTGATTGACAAAATTTCTGAAATGTGAAGTACTTACTACTGGGAAAGAAGGCACAGATTTTCTGAACTGAGACATAGACGCACACAACTCCTCCAACCCTAAAATGGTGCTTACTGTCTGAGCTAGGAGAGTAGTCTAAATAAATGCAATGAAGGTCCTCCCAAGGGGGCAGAGTACCTGTAGCTTTGTCTCTCCATAAGCAGAGCTTGAGGGAGATTTACTGCAGTGACTGCAAACAACAGGCTTCTCTCTCTCTCTCTCTCTCCCTCTCCCTCTCTCTCTCTCTCTCTCTCTCTTTCTCTGCTGAATTACCATTTCTGAGGCAAATGCAAGACAGAGAGGACTAATAGCCAGAGCATAATAAGCACTAAAGTTCAAAAGATGTACTGTAATGTCAGATAAAGAGGGCGTGTTGGTGAGACCCATAATCTTTCTGTCTGAGAGATTTCCTGAATGGCATATTAGGTTAAATGTACAATGGGAGCATTCACGCTGTGCAAGGTGACTGCCAATCACGTGGCCGAATGCATTTAAACTGAACAGTGTCGGCCAGGCTATGAAATTGAGCCCTATCGTTTGGAAGGGAGAGGTGAATGGCTCTAGCGGAGATGGAGCCATGGGGCTCTCTGGAGCGTACGCAATGACATTCGTACTCTTCTGCAGTCTGACTCATTGCAGCGCACACTCTAGTGACCATTAACCTTTGACCTTTGTGTGGACTTGTGTGGAATAAGTGGTGCTGCGCTTACATTAGCCTTTAGCCTCATTTACCAGTCATATGTCGGGTCAGCTTCGATTGGCCAGACCTACATGCTTTTAACACCGATGCGTGTGAAAAATTGTGTATATAATGTTTCCTACACTGTCACCATGCAAGTTTTTCTTTTCCAAGCTTTATGCACAGTATCAAATGATATCTGTTGCCAAATTGAGTCAATTTTACAATTAGAACATGTTATGGTTTGGGGTAAAGGTACCTGTATCAATTTGACTGGAATGACATAGCTAGTATTGGAAATTTCACAGTCTTCAGTGCAGATAACTAACACAGGTAAAGACATGTCGCTTTGGAAAAGCTTTTATATGCTTTCATAAAGCAGTGTGTATATTTACGAGTAATTGAAAATGAACCAACAAATTCCCCTGAATTTATCAAACATGCGTAGACACAACTTTTTTCATATCCACTTTCGTATGTTGATAAATACAAATCAATCGTAAGTGAAAAGCGTATTCGCAGAACTTGCAGCATAAATTGACGCCCCTAAAATATCATAGAACGAGCTTGGAATTTTACTGTAGGTAATTTAAAGGAAGGGCAGAGAAAAGTCTAATGAAAAAAACGTCTCTTAAGTGGACACTGATATACTGTTAATAGAAGTACATACCAAAAAAACATATTTTATTGAGTGTAGCAGTGGAGTGTCAGGGCCAAGGAAGACTAAAGCATGGCAAGGTAAAAGGAGAGTCGGTATAAATGTAACGCATCACAGATGTAACATGGTCAATAGCTTTTTTTACACAGCTGCTACAGCAGCCATGTCAGGTTTGTACACACGCAATTCAGCCCTTTACCAAGTGCCAGAAGAACAGAGCAATTTAACAACCTTCATGGGAAATATTTCTAAACAACTGTTTTTGAGCAATGTAAGTAAAAATCTGTTCCAGAAGTAATTTTCGGACATAAGACATTATTTTTCTTTACAATAAGTCAAATCATACATAATTTTGAGCAGTCATCTGTACTTGAAACATTGTGTGGTTTTCTGAGTCAATTTTAGAAGAAATTTTTTGTTAGGTCACCTAAGCTGTTACAATTATGTCGCCTCTGAGTTATTATAACAAACAATTGGAGACTAGGGACATTAGGTGGTGACTAGGGACACACATTGATGAGAACCATTAATTTCTTAATAAATATTAAACACCATTTAAATTGCCTAAGGTCTCCCCAAAAGAACACTACATGTAGATGGTTTACAACACCATCTAGTGTCCTTATTCTCAAAATCTGAAGCCCTCTCCATGGCCTTCCTGAGTACCAACCATCTCATCTTCTCTTTAGATGGGATTTTGTAAACATATAACACCAAAAAAAGCATGTTGTTTGTTATTGTAACTTAGAGGCGGCACAACTGTAACAGCTGTTACATTTGTACAGACGTGGACATCATGTTTTTTTGGTCATCTAAAAATATCCCACGAGAATTGACTTAGACAACCATACTAACTGTTCAAGGATGGATAACTGCTAAAAATGATGTATGATTTAATTGATTGTAAATAAAAATGCCTTATACCCGAACGTCTCAAAAACTAAAAAAAAAAAAAAAAAGTTCCCAGGAAGGTTGTCGAATTGCTCCGTTATTTTGAAAGACGGTAGAGGACTGAATTGCGTATATACAAACCTGAAATGGCTATAGTAGCAGCAGTGTCAAAAAGTCATTGACGTATATATCATATCGTGTTACATTTATGATGCGTTACATTTCTCAACTATGTCACCACAACTCACTTCATGGTAAATTACGTGGAGCCTCATGCTTCATAATCTGGGGATGCGGTTGGTCTCACGTTACCATTGCAAATGTGTTTCCTTGATTAATATAAAAAACAAAAAAATAAAAAACCTCATGCGCACCACATGCACATTATAGGACATTATCATTTACTGTTAAAATTATTCTGCCTCTCTGTTACGTATGCATGTAACATTGGGCTGCTTGTATTTTGGTCTAGATTGTTTCCAACTTGATTAAGTTGTGAATGTAATTGGAGCAATCAATGACTACTGACCATGTCAAAGCTGTTTGAAGTAAAAATTAATAGTGCTAGGCTAAATATTTTCAGAGTAAATGAACAAAATCCAAGAACTGTAACATTTATACTCTCCCCTAGCTGTTGTTGTAAACTGTCTCAAGTTTCACATACTATGCAACAGGTGAAATGACTTGACTTGAAACTGGAGGCAAAGAAGAAAATCTAATTAAATTTTTTCTAATTTCTAATTTCTCTCATTTCTATTAAAGCTTCCAATAAAGGGAGGTCAGGTGTAGCAATGGAGGCATAAGCTACAGTATGACTTATGTGCCCTATTTATTGCAAACTTCGTATTACATGTTTTATGGAATTTATATTTAATGCATTAGGCCTAATTAATCAGGATTGCCAGATCAAGCATCATGTTTTAATGTTGAATCCAATTGTGATTTTATTTATTATTTATTTAATAATCAGAACAATTATAATATATATTCCAATTGATTTATAAATTATTTTTTTAATCAAAATAAAAGATGAATTAATAGAATAATAAAAGCATAAACATGCAATGCAAATTTTGCGACCATTTTTTTTTTTTACAATACAAACAGTTTAGACGCTTTGTGAAATTTGTTAGATTCCAACGAACAAACTGACGTGGGCCTACTAAAAATGTGATAAATACCACATTGTTTGCATAAATGCATTGACGAACGATTTATGATCAAATTCATTCGACTCACGTTTGATAAATGAGGTCCAATGTGCCTGGTCTTCAGGTTAATGTCAGACAGAGTCACGGTGGATAATTGTATGTACACAGATGGAAGTGTTCCGTGCTCCTGCCTACGTCTCAATGCCAATCAAATTAATGGTTTTCAGACTCTATCATGTGGATGTCTGGTGGGCTGCAAAAGAAAGACATGCTTTTTAGAGGACATTCATTTTACTAGACTGTACCCTCCTGAACGAAAGAACGGCTCAACTGTAATTTCGTATTATGAACAAAAAATAATAATTGGGGATAAAAGTTGTCAACAGACTTGTGTGCTACTATTCCCAGAGCATTTAGCCCTGTTTACATCTCTCTTTTCAACTTTAATGTAACCAGTTTGTGCTCATTATGATATCACTGGGGATACAAAGTGTGCTGTATGGGAAAGACAAAACCGTGCAATTTAAAATGACTCGCGCCTCAGTTCAGACATAGCGAAGCAGCTGCTCAGTGGAGAAGATAATTCCGCACGCCCTTTGTTCCTATGCAGAAGACTGGCCTTCGGTGAGACGCAGAGGAGAGACGAGCAGACCACGTTCAGTAGAACTGTGGAGAACTAGGACGGTTCAGTGGAAAGCCCCTGGGGAGTTTTTGTTCTGTCTCCTCATTGGCCAGCGCCTTCCTGCGAGAGAGTAGGCGAGTGAAGCGGCAGGCAGAGAGGATCCAGGCTCGTTAATGAGGTTCCCCTCCCCCTTGCGGTCTGCTGGGAGTAAGCGAGGGAGATTAAACTCTGCCTCTTCCTGCTCGTTGCGCGTTTGTGGTCAGATGATTCTACGTGACACGCGCCTGCCTCGCACGGAGCCGACGCTCCTACACGTCGCAAGTGCGAAGCGTGATTTGAGGGCGGCCACATTCGCCGGCGCCCTAGACGATCCGAGGAGACGCAGGCTTCCATAAAACACAGACCGCGCGATGAGTCTCCCTACTTTGATGCACTCCACTTCTTATTGCAGAATTTTGCCAGACTGGTTTATGGGTGTCATATACAAGTCCTCCTCGATGCACACAACCCTTATAGTTAAAGCAAAACACTATTGCTATCTACAGTCTGATGTGCTGCCATAAAAACGTGTCCCGGTAAATGAAATGGATGTCGGCCGCTGTAATGACATGCGTTTCGGCGCGGCGTGCCGCTCCGCTGTCGGTTCCTGCGGGGGTGGTGTGCGTCGTCATGTTTAAGAGCACAGGAGCAGGGGAGAATAATGAATCCTACCCCGCTGGGTGCTGCTTTCGGCTGTGCAGACGCACGGCGTCTTGGATGTTTTCATCAAAGACGGCAGCCCGTAGGTTGTGCACCAGAGACGGCCTTTGTGTCTTTTTCTCCTGTTGTGGGAATTGCATCCTAATGAGCCAGTGCTGGTAAAATGTGGGTTAATTAGCAAGAATTACAAAAGCAGCGGGTTGACACGGCACTTAAAACTGCAGCCAGCTTGGGTAACCACAAAAAATACGTTCCTTCTGAGACCATTTTGTCACAGGAATTTTGAAAGAACATGTATCACTGTGATTAAACTGGAGTAGGAACAAACAAAACAGATGAAATGACAATGCTAACTATGTCTCATTAAATTTTTAATACTACTTGTTGTCCTTAATTCTTGTAGTATGCATGCTGCGGTATATCAATATTTTTAACATACAAGAAGTACCCAAGATAAAATGACCTTTATGTTCAGCTTACTGAAACTACTATATCCAATAATGCTATACTGCTATATGCTATAATGCAGTAATTTTGTTGTCTCTAGCTGGTACCATTCAGACAGGCATTGTAGTCTGGTAAGGGGAGGTAGTTGTAAAGGGCAATAATGGATCAGTGTTGATCTTGTGTATTAAGTAATATCAAACTCTGTTTTTATGTCATGGAAATGTCAATGGCTTATTGCTGTATGTCCAAGACAACGGTGCACATATGGCCCAACACCACCCCATTGTGCTTAGGAGGCAATGGAGAAAACCCATTGAAATCCCTGTCTGGAATCTGAAAGGAATTATCATTCAGTTCATCCCCCTCTCCTCAAGATCCAGTTTTTTTGCTTTTATTTTCAGTTAACACTTAGATTTTATTATTTCACATATCTACTCCTGTTTTCTTTATGAATGAATACATATTCATTACTGCTGCTCTTGGACACTACCCATGAGTTATAATAATTTTTCCCTCTCTCTCTCTCTCTCTCTCTCTCTCTCTGTCTTTCTCTTTCTCTCTGCTTTTTCTCTCTCTGCTTTGCACCCTGCAAGACTCTGGTGAAACTGAACCCAAAACTGCAGCCAATGGTTGACCTGATCCAGGAGAACCGGGCGAAGTGGGAGGAGCTAAACAGGGAGCGGCAGCGCAGCCAGGAGTCGACCGCGCCTGCCAGCAGCGGTGCCAGGAAAGCCGTGGCAGACCCCAGCAGCGGTGCCAGGAAAGCCGCGGCAGACCCCAGCAGCGGTGCCAGGAAAGCCGCGGCAGACCCCAGCAGCGGCGCAGAGAGCCACGGCGGGGCTCCCTGTGATAGCGGTCCCCCCGAAAACACCAGCTAGCTCCCGCCAGTCCTCGCGGGGCTCCGCAAGCTGCCCCTTAGCTTCTGTCCACTAACACGTGGCCTGCAGCGACAGGCTGAGCAGTGCATGCAGGGCTTCTGTGCTCTGCTTTAGCTTTCGATACCCGCGGCCGAGAATTTTCTGCTGGATCGCGCGTTTAGATGGACGCCAAGGTCGAAGTTTTTGTGTTCCTCTCATGCCCCCTCCACTCCCCTACCCCCACCCATTGGGAGTCTGGGCCTAGCGCCGCTGGGTTAGCTTGCACACCTGCTTTGTGCATTTAGTTATCAGGTAAAAATTAGAATCTCGGAGCTGGTATTTATAGGGAAAACAAAAACACGAGAACCACAGTCTCCTGGCTTTTTTCCCGAAATTTGTTTGTGTGAGGAGAGTGCCACCTCACTGTAAGAGAAGGGGGATAGTAAAGAGCAGCTGGAATCGTAGGCCACTCTTTGTCTATGTTAACTCCCCACAAGTTTGGGGCTGTAGTCACGTGACCCTCTTCGTGTTGCTTTGAGTAACCTATTTGTCGCAGGAATGTTACAGGGACTCTTGTTAATTTTGTAGTGTACATATCTATTTTTACACAAATGGAATATGCAAGTGCCATTTCATATCAGTTTTAGCTTGTTGGCTTTGGTTACCCGTGGTTAATGAAGTGTTTCTTTGGCTCGGTTGGCTTGTGTCAGTGCTGTGGGGATCAGCGGTTGTGGGGTGGACTTGTTACCAAGCGTTTCTTGTGGTGAAAATCGAGAGCCCCCTGTTTGTGGATCCTTATGCATGAAACTTTTCACCACGAATCATTATCCTGACATTCTTCACTAAACCGATGAGAGATAGCAGGTGGACATCAGCATGGTGTCCTAGGTTACATTCCCTTTTTGAAATCTGTTTTTGTTCACCCCTGTGTAAACCCTATTGTGATGCCTTTTACACATTAACGCTTGATTCATGTGACCAAGAATGCGAATGTATAGACAAAGACAGTAATCTGTGCTCTTGCATAATTCAAAGAGATGGTACCATAAAACAACACCCTCAGGACTACGGGCTGACTACCGAGTAACGACGGTGTCTCTTCTGCCCCGTAATGACAAGGACCGCCCCGTACTCCCAAATGACTGCCGGCTCCTCCCACATGCAGCGATAACTCATTTTGGGTTCAGAACGATATTGATTTCCTCTCGGCGGAGGCCGGGGACCCCGAGCCTGATTATATTACTGCTGAACGGCAGCGGTTATCAGGGTGTAAATTAAAGCGAGGCCTGCTGTCAGTGCAGATGCTGGAGGAATTTCAGCAGCTATTATGCGACCCGTAGTTTCCTAATTCAGCGATTTAGCCGCGTTAAACGTTATTCCCGAATGAACTCGCTGCTGACGCTTAGCCGATTTTAAAGAAGCAAACAAGTAAAAAATAGTAATAATAATTGATGCTAATTTCTTGTAAAACAAAATCTGACTCAAAGATATGAAGTCTCCAAGATCATTCACATCATCCACATCCACGTTTAGTTGCGATATATTTCCCTCTTTTTAAAAACAAGCCTTTTTGATTGGGCAATCTACTGTTATGACTCAACAGCATGCGTATTTGTTTGCACATTTTGATCTAGTTTTCATAATCATGTTGTCACAGCAGGAATTGGAAGTAATTTGGTCACTGTGGTCGTCGTGTGGCATGAATCTTTGTTCTCTTGGGGGTCAAAATTAAAGCCTGACTGACCACCAGAAGATTTCGATTGCATGGGGTGTGAGGTTAAACCAACTACTGTTAAGTATAAAGACCAACAATGAGCAGCACCAGTAAACCAAAACGGTTTGTTATCTGCAGCTTCATCTCCATGAAAACATTCCTCAGTCAGTTTACCTTGGAATGGAACTGCATGGGGTATATTAATGCATTGTAATGGATGGAGTATTAATGCAAAGAATTAATTATGTTTTCCCGTTATGTTTCAAATTTGTGACTTAATACATATTCTTTTGCATTGTACGACTACTGAGTCTGTACGTGTAATCATAATTTCTTCTCAATGCCATGACTTACTGTAGGTTGTTCCTTTGTCACAGAGGTGAAACAAATGGGTCTTTAGAGGCATGTTATCTGGAAATCTACAATGTTTTGTTAAGTTGAATAAAATCTGTGCTTAAAATTGTACCTGATGCCTGCATTTCTCAGACTTCATTGGTAAATCATTGTGCTTTCCATGTGCTCCTGTAGTACAACACTGCCCCCATGTGGACACATGCATTCATTGCTATCCTGGATTTGGGGGCATTTGTTCTGGAATCTGGATACACAAAGCAACGACCACATACCGTAATGATAAACTCACATAATACACAATGATAGTTTGCCCTTATGAATATACAGCTTGTCTTATGAATTATTCTGCTATTGGATATGATGCACAATGAGTGACTACTATCAAAGATTACCATAGAAACAGTTACTTAAGCAGCATGGACCTCTGTCAGAATACACAGCACGTTATTGTCCATCTTTATAAGTTGTTCCACTTGGTCTGTAGTCTGTCCTTGCAATACAGTTGATTCACCATGTTGTTCGCCACTCTGGGCCATTGCATCATCCTCATTGCTGATCGGAGGGCCAGTTTAAAGCATCCAAGAGATCAATTCAGGAAGTTCACATAATATGTTTTAAAGGCCCAGGACTTGGGAATGAACCAAGGAGGTAGCACTTGTAACCCAGCAGATAATGAATACTTCTGTGCCCCTAAGTGTATTTGATCTGAATAATCTCAGTAAATCTCCGGCTGTCCACATTATTAGGTACAGCTGCTCATTAATGCAAATAGCCTGCTCCTCCAAGCAAATCATATGGCTGCAACTCAGCGTATATAAAGCGTGCAGATATGGTGAAGCGGTTTAGTTGCTAGAATGGGCAAGAAGTGTGATCTAAGTGACTTTGATTGTGATATGATTGTTAGTGCCAGACATGGTGGTTCCAGCATCTCAGAAACATCTGCCCTCCTGGGAGTGTCATGCACTACATGCTAGAGTTTAGAGACAATGGTACAATAAATAAAAAACATCCAGTGAGCAGCAATTATGTGGACGAACACACAGTGTTAATGAAAGATGCCATAGGAGAATGGACAGACTTGTTTAAGCAGGCAGAAAGGGCACAAATGCTCAAATAACTGCTGTTTTCAAAAGCGGTGTGCAGAAGGGCATCTCTGAATGCACAACGTGTTGAACCTCGAAGCGGACGGGCTACAGCAGCAGAGGGTCCACTCCTGTCAGCTAAGAGCAGGAAGATGAGGCTACAGTAGTAAACAGCATGAATCAATAGATCCATCCTGCCTTGTGTGAACAGTGCAGGCTGCTGGTGGTGGTGTACTGGTGTGGGGAAGGTTTTCTTGGCACACATTAGGCCCCTTAGCACCAATTGTGCACCGTCTGAGTGCCACAGCATGCCTTAGCATTGCTGCCATCCATGCGCATCGTTTATCACAGTCTACTCTTATTGTCCAGCATGCTGGATGAACGTGGTAGTGATAAGATGAACACATAGGGCCATATTTGAGGACAGTTAAAATAGATAAAGGTCAGGTCTAGGTTTAAACTGCAGTTTCAAAGCAGTTCAACAATTGCAGGGGGCAGTATTAGTCAAGCTCTAGACACAAAAAGGAAAAGAGAAAGCAGGACAGCATTCTTGGGCATGTCCTGCTCTGTAAATTCAGGCAAGGGCATGGCCTACAGCAAGGCAAAATGATCTACAAGTTGACTTAAAAATTTCTATAAAATTCTGAATCTAAAATCCCACTTTTGGTTGTGGCACAATGCTAACCCAACAACAGCAGAGAGTTCTCAATGGAACCCCACGTGAGACCTGACTGATGTTTGCTCCCGAAAGCCACAGCCATTGCAGAGAGCCAGAAGTGCTGGACACCAGGGGGAAATATACAGGATACACAGCGCCACTGTGTCATACACACAGTCTTCCTGATCGAAGGTCACTTTGATGAAGATCTTTCAGTCGAGCCGGGCGACGTGCGCGAGCCGAGCCGTGGCTGCCAGCTGGGATTGGCTCTTACCCTGCCGAGCGGCGAGCGCTGCAGTCAGTGGGTGGATTGCGTGGGCAGAAATGAATGCCGGGGGAACCTTTTTTCGAAATGGCTTCAGCAGGAAACGTCAGAGGGGACTTGCGTAAATCCCTCCGTTGTAGTTCACTTTAGCTGTGCCCGGACAAAGTCGGCGCGTGTCAGAGCGCGAGGAGAGTGGGCGGCTCAACAATCCCGCCGCTCCCGAGCCGCTCGCCTGGACGGACTGGGTGACGCGCAGACAGAAGCAGGAGCGAGAGCACGAATGTCTAATGACGGTTGGGAGGCGGAGTCGGCATTCACCCATTCAGTCCATAGCGCATTCTCCCTGGGCCAAGGACAGACAGCGCTCCCTCCTACGCGCTACCTTTTTATCTGACAATTCAAAGAGCCTTTTCATCAGCATGAACATTTTTATTTCCTGAGAGTGTGAATGTGGACTCATTCAAGTCCTGAGACTTGAAGGCTTATGCAAACTGTACAGAAGATTGGATGCGGCTAATGAACAATCTGCTTAAATCCACTTTTTTATTCGGCTAGTCTTATTGTCGAACTTTTACATTTCTTCTCAGTTAAACAGATGCATGCATCCCCTGGGAATGTTCAAATGCTCACGGTGTTGCATTTTACAGGTCCTATAACTCATCGCTGGAGCTGAACGGAAAGAGTGACATTTGACGCAAACAGCAGCTGTGCCTGGACCAGGAATCAGATATTACATCCCTCAGGTCCAGAGCCGCGGTCTGAACTGCTGCTTCGCACAGCTGCCTAATTGCAGACAAATGAATCGCAGGCATACGCTGGGCATTAAACAAACAGTAACCACAGCAGCAATAACGCAAACCCCGAACGCCTGCTGCTGGTACACACTCCTGCACCCACAATTCCTGTCAGCAGCATTTTTAAAGCAGAGGGCTAAACTGACACGAGGAGACCTTCAGGGAGGGCCCTAGGACAACGAACAGGGTGTCAACTAATTAAGGTCCCATAACCC